>NC_079189.1:539155462-539455462 GCF_029499605.1 Hyla sarda | reverse complement strand
AAAAATTCACTTACCTATAAGATGTTTTCAGAACACACTGACCGATGTGATTAGGGCCAATTCCACTTCGGAAGGTGCACAACCAAACAAATAGATCCTCAAGCAATGCTTATTAGAAGATAAGTACAGTGTGCTGACTTTTGTTCTAAGAAGCATTTCTTTATAATCTATCCGGTTTTCAAGTGGGGATACAGATGTATACTGCAGCAGGCCCCATTTACTTTTAAGGGCTACTCTGGAGGTAAAAAAAAAAGAAAAGAAAAGAAAACATTATATACAAACCAACTGATGCCAAAAAGTGTGACAGACATGTAAATTTAATCTATTTTAAAAAAAACAAAAAACTTATCCTTCCAGTACTTTTCACCTGCTGTATGCTTTAGAGGAAGTTGTGTAGTTATTTCCAGTCTGACCACAGTGCTCTCTGCTGCCACCTCTGTCTGTGTCAGGAACAGTCCAGAGCAGGAGCAAATCCCCATAGCAAACCTCTCTTGCTCAGGACAGTTCCAGACACGGACAGAGGTGGCAGCAGAGAGCACTGTGGTCAGACTGGAAATAACTACACAATTTTCTCTGGGGCATACAGCAACTGTTAAGTACTGGAAGAGTTACGATTAAGATTTATAACTAGAAGTAATTTACATATCTGTATAACTTTTTGGCACCAGTTGATTTAAAAACATTTATTTACCTTCGGAGTACCCCTTTTATTGACACAAACATAATCAGCTGATGGATACATTTGGGCCACTTCATGCGTGTACACATTTATTTTCTGTACTCAGTAGCACAGCAGCCATGACTTAGTACAGCAGAAAATGTGTATGCAAGAGAAGGGACCCAAATATGTCTGTGAGCTGACTATGTTCAGTCATTATAGTGTATATGGACCACATTTTGTTATGTTAAGGCCTTTCCCTCATCAATCTGCCCTCAATTCCCCATAATGAAAATTTGAAAACAGATTTTTTTTTTTTTTACAAATGTGTTAAAATGGAAAAACTAAAAAGGCATGCACATAAGTATTCAGACCCTTTGCCATGACACTTGAAATTTACCTCTGGCTCCTCACACTTCTTGATTGGAGTCACCTGTTGTAAATTCATATGATTGGACAGGATTTGGAAAGACACAGCCCTGGCTATATAAGGTCTCACAGCTGACAATGCATATCAGAGCAAAAACCAAGCCATGAGGCAGGAAAGAACTGCCTGTACAGCTCAAAGACAGGATTGTGTGGAGGCACAGATCTGGAGAAGTAAAAAAACAAAAAAAACATATCTGCTACACTAAAATGTTCCCAAGAGCACAGTTGCCTCTATAATTCTTATATGGAAGAAGTTTGGAACAACCAGGACTTTTCCTTGAGCTGACCGCCCCTTAAAACGAAGTAATCGGGAGAGAGCAGGGCCTTGGTAAGAGAAATGACCAAGAACCCAATGGTCACTCTGGCTGAGAAAGATCCTGTGTGTAGATGGGGGAAACTTCCAGAAGGTCAACCATCACTGTAGCACTCCACCAATCTTAGCTTCATGGGAGATGGGCCAGGAAGAAGCCTCTTCATAAAATACACATGTGGAGTTTGCAAAAAAAAAAAAAAAACATGACAATATCAATGACCTGACAATATCCTGCTGGCCATAGAAGCAGCTGCCTGACACTGCCATGCTATTCTGTAGTCTATGATACAAGTACACCCAAATCCTTCTCTACCAGTGACTCTCCCAGTTTTACTCCACCCGAAGCATGTGTTGCATTCAGGTTATTAGTACCCAGATGCATAACTTTACATTTATCCACATTGAACCTCATTTGCCAAGTGGATGCCCAGACACTGTGTTTCTAAATTGGCATATAAGGCTGGGTTCACATACAGTATGTCTGACATAGGTGAACTCAGCCTAGATCTTAACGCAACTGATGCCATGAGTGAAGACAACGTGCGCTGTTTCTGGATGCCGGAAAGGGGAACGCAGCTTCATGGGATCAGTGCTAGCATCAGTTTCCCTCCAGTGCACTCCAGACAAATGTGAACCCAGCCTTACTTATGCACGTCTTCCATAGACCGTATTGTGCTACAAAGCTTGGTGTCATCTGCAAAGATAGAAACAGAGCTGTTAATCTCATCCTCTATATCATTAAAAGGACTCAGGGTTTTTCCATTTTTGCACTAGAAAAATAGTTTACACAAAATCCGAGCGGACAACATGCAATGGATACCTGGAAAAACTGAAAAAAAATAGAATAAAACAGAAAAAGAAAAATTAATGAAAAGAAAAATTAAAATGGTAAAATATAAACACCGCACTAGATCCATGATCATGAACATATACGCACATATCATGTAGATGTACGAAAAAGATGTGATTATGATACACATGGTTCAGAAAAATAACGGAAAAATAGTGATGAATAAAAATAGAAGTTGACCAAAGAAGATGTGAATGTGAAATGAGAATAAAAAATGAAGAAAAAAAAAAATTGAAGAGAAAAAAAATGAAAAGCATAACGTGTAAAAATTATTACTGTGGAAAAAATGAGAAAGAAAATAAAAATGGAATTTTTTTTAAAGTATTTTATTTTCTTTCTCCTTTTTTCCACCGTTATACTCTGATAACATTTTTACATGTTGTGCTCTCCCATTTTTTTTTCCTCTTCCATATTTTATTTTATCATTGTCTTATTCCTATTTCACATTGACACTTTCTTTGGTCAACTTCAATTTTTATTCATCACTATTTTTAAAGTTTTTTTTATTTTTCTGAGCCATGTGTACCATAATCACAAATTTTTCATGCTACTACATGATATGTGCGTATATATGTTAATGATCATGGATCTAGTGCGGTTATATTTTACCATTTTCATTTTTCTTTTTCTGTTTTATTCTCAAGGTACTTATATATTATTATATTTTCATTTTTTCTTTTATCCAGGTATCCATTGCATGTTGTCCACTCAAATTTCGTGTAAAATTTATTTGTGCTTTTCTTCCTTCCCCCCCCCCCTTTTTTCATATTTCATTAGTTGCCCACCCTTTCACTCTATTTGTATCAGTATATACATATATATGTTTTGTATATAATTCCCATATTGGGGAGCCCCCCATTATTTTGTCACTATTTTTGTCTGTATGATTTATAATCTATTTATGCACTGTACTATTGTGTTTGCACATCTATGTTACACATTGGTGACATACTATTATTGTATATTATTACTGTATATATTTGCATTCATTTCTTAAAGGTTCCTTCTATGTGTTCCTGCATGATATCTTTAACTTATTTGTATTATTTATATCTATGATATTATACATCAATTATACATTTTGCATCTTATCTGGTCATATTCTCTATCAGTACTTCCCTTTTCCCCTTCTTGCCTCCTTTCTATCTCTTGATACGCACCTTTAGTCAATAACATTCATATTAGCCACAGCCATCTTAGCAGAGACGTCCGCAGTTTGACCTCTATGTGCGCACACATGCGAGTGATGACGCTCACTACCACTTCTGCCGGTGATCTCAATAGCCGGTAGGTGAGTAAAGTACATTTTAAAGTACAGTATTTTATTGGTTACCTGATATATATATATATATATATATATATATATATATATATATATGGTGTTAGATTACCCTGACTCCTTTAGATTTAGTTCATAGATCAATTTTACTTTCATATTTATACACACATATGTTTTTATACATGTTTTTAACTATATTCATATTTTATTTTGCCCTTGTGTGTATTATATTCTTGTTCTGATGAATTGACTTAATAAAAATAACATTTCATACAAATTGTATTTATTTATTTTCAATACTATATGAACTATGTGTGCAACGCCGCCGGCCCTGTAATCGCCCGTAACCAGACCCGGAGCGAACACTGATTACAAACTGGGTGCGGCGTGCATGATCACAGGGGTCCCCTGCTGCGGGCCTCCTCGCGATCAGGCATCTTATCCCCTATCCTTTGGATAGGGGATAAGATGTGTAAGCATCGGAGAACCCCTTTAACTTACCTGTCAGATATCTATGATGGACAAACTTATATCCTTAGTAATTCCATGATGGCTATCACTTATAATACTATTACCACCTACATATCCCTTTATGTTGTCCCTTATAAGCCCCAAACAATTTTCCCACAATGAACTTAAGTTTGGCAAAGGTTTCTAATATTCTGTTACCTTTCTCATTATGGGGTGCTGAGTACAGAATGATGGGGTGAAAAAATAGTATTTGTTGTTTATAATAATAGTAATATAATTATTATTATTTAAGCACAAAGCCAGACTATAACAAAATGTGAAAAAGGTGAAAAGGTCTGAAGACTTTCCAAATGCATTTTTAAACCATACATAACATAAAGTAGCCAAACAACAGTCATTCTCTCTGACCAATTCGGCTCTGCTACATTTGTACTTACAAGACTTAAAGGGGTATTCCAGGAAAAAACTTTTTTTTTTTATATCAACTGGCTCCAGAAAGTTAAACAGATTTGTAAATTATTTCTATTAAAAAATCTTAATCCTTTCAATAATTATCAGCTGCTGAAGTTGAGTTGTTGTTTTCTGTCTGGCAACAGTGCTCTCTGCTGACATCTCTGCTTGTCTCGGGAACTGCACAGAGTAGAAGAGTTTTTATAAGGATTTGCTTCTAAATTGGGCGGTCCACGACACATGTATCATCAGAGAGCACTTAGACAGAAAAGAACAGCTCAATTTCAGCAGCTCATAAGTACTGAAAGAATTAAGAAGTAATATACAAATCTGTTTAACTTTCTGGAGCTAGTTGAGATATATATATATATATATATATATATATATATATATATATATATATATAAAGTTTGTTCCTGGATAACCCCTTTAAATTTGGTTCTATGGAGGAAGTCTAGTTGCAAATATTCTCATTTGTTTTAAATGACTTTTCCTTATCTTGTTCCAACACACTTCCCAAAAAGATAATATGGAGAACTTCAAACTCCTACGTGCAAAAGCATGTATTGTAGAGGACCTTAAGAGTCTCATCTAGAATCATCGGCTGCTCAGTCTATAAGGGAAAGAGCACAACACAGCGTGATGTATGGAAATGCCAAATGTCAGCATTCGGGATTGATTCGTGATCTTTAGCCCTGCAGCTGACATTTGGCATTTGCCCATAGCATATGGCAATGTCTTGTCTTTTTCTCTCTTCTAGGCTGAAAAGAACTTTTAAGGACAAAGATGACACAGAAATCTCCACATTCTGTAGCTGAAAAATTATAGCCAAGTATATTTCTATCTATATCCAACAAAGTAAAAGACGAAATGATAGCCGGCACTCACCAGTCTTCTTATATTCTTCTTTATTATACTCACATATCGGGTGGGTAGGGAACAGATGTGAGGGGGTTACATAAGCTCCGTTTCGGAGCTTTGTTGCCTATGTAACCCCCTCACATCTGTTCCCTACCCACCCTATATGTGAGTATAATAAAGAAGAATATAAGAAGACTGGTGAGTGCCGGCTATCATTTCGTCTTTTACTTTGTTGGATATACATGAAAGCTTTTTACTAGCCAGAGCACCACTGTCACCACAGCACTATCAGTGCGAGCGTTGCCCAGAGAGACTGCACGAATTCTCCGTACACACAGTGCCGTATGCATATCTATTATATGAACTTATATTTCTATCTATACAACTATAAATTAGGATGTATTGAGCCCAGGCACCAAGAAGAAGGCCAGGCCCAGGCTCAATGCATCACAATGCCGCTCATCCTATCACCGGCCGAGGCGAGACATTGTTGCGGCCGGTGATTAGTTGAGCAGCAGTGTTACTTGTCGACTCCTAGAAACTGGAAGACAACCGCATCAGAGAACAGGACATCGATTCCAATAGCATCAGGGGAGTAGAGGTAGGTATGTCAAGGTTTATTGTTTTAAAGGGGTACTCCGGTGAAAACCTTTTTTCTTTTAAATCAACTGGTGACAGAAAGTTAAACATATTTGTAAATTACTTCTATTAAAAAATCTTAATCCTTCCTGTACTTATTAGCTGCTGAATACTATGGAGGAAATTATTTTCTTTTTGGAACGCTCTCTGATGACATCACGAGCACTGTTCTCTCAGCTGACGTTATAATAATAATAATAATAATAGTAACGCTTTATTTATTGTTGTCCTTAGTGGGATTTGAACCCAACTCCCCAGCACTGCAAGGCAGCAGTGCTAACCACTGAGCCACCATGCTGCTCTTAGCATACATCTGCTATGCATGGTTGCTAAAATGGACATAGATGTCAGCAGAGAGCACTGTGCTCGTGATGTCATCAGTGTTCCAAAAAGAAAGGAATTTCTTCTGTAGCATTCAGCAGCTAATAAATACTGGAAGGATTAATATTTTTTAATAGAAGTAATTTACAAATATGTTTAACTTTCTGCCACCAGCTGATTTAAAAGAAAAAATCTTTTCACAGGAGTACCTCTTTAATGCTGGCATTTGTTGAGTATTTAAAAAGGGTACTGACACCTGGTTCACTCGCACTAGCAGGGCTATAGTGCGGGTAAACCGGATTTAAATGAGATACAACTTACCTGGATCTGAGGTCTGGTTCCAGAGATATATATCAACAAAATTCCCAGATGGATCTAAGTAGGACTAAACCCTAACAAATAGGCATCCATCTAGTTCCCATTTATTACAAGGTTACTTTATTATTTCCACTTAGTATAGTCCTCAGTTGAAATAAATGTAATAAAGGGGTACTCCGGTGGAATTTATTTTTTCTTCAACAGGTGCCAAAATGTTAAACAGATTTGTAAATTACGTCTATTTAACCCCTTAAGGACCAGGCCATTTTACACCTTAAGGACCGGAGCGTTTTTTGCAATTCTGACCACTATCACTTTAAACATTAATAACTCTGGAATGCTTTTAGTTATCATTCTGATTCCGAGATTGTTTTTTCGTGACATATTCTACTTTAACTTAGTGGTAAAATTTTATGGTAACTTGCATCCTTTCTTGGTGAAAAATCCCAAAATTTGATGAAAAAAATGAAAATTTTGCATTTTTCGAACTTTGAAGCTCTCTGCTTGTAAGGAAAATGGATATTCAAAATATATTTTTTTTGGGTTCACATATACAATATGTCTACTTTATGTTTGCATCATAAAATTTATGAGTTTTTACTTTTGGAAGACACCAGAGGGCTTCAAAGTTCAGCAGCAATTTTCCGATTTTTCACAAAATTTTCAAACTCGCTATTTTTCAGGGACCAGTTCAGGTTTGAAGTGGATTTGAAGGGTCTTCATATTAGAAATACCCCATAAAAAACCCCATTATAAAAACTACACCCCCCAAAGTATTCAAAATGACATTCAGTAAGTGTTTTAACCCTTTAGGTGTTTCACAGGAATAGCAGCAAAGTGAAGGAGAAAATTCAAAATCTTCATTTTTTACACTTGCATGTTCTTGTAGACCCAATTTTTGAATTTTTGCAAGGGGTAAAAAGGAGAAAATTTTTACTTGTATTTGAAACCCAATTTTTCTCGAGTAAGCACATACCTCATATGTCTATGTTAATTGTTCGGCGGGCGCAGTAGAGGGCTCAGAAGGGAAGGAGTGTCAAATGGTTTTTGGGGGGCATGCCGCATTTAGGAAGCCCCTATGGTGCCAGGACAGCAAAAAAAAAAAAACACATGGCATACCATTTTGGAAACTAGACCCCTCGGGGAACGTAACAAGGGGTAAAATGAACCTTAATACCCTACAGGTGATTCACGACTTTTGCATATGTAAAAAAATATATATATTTTTTACCTAAAATGCTTGGTTTCCCAAAAATTTTACATTTTTAAAAAGGGTAATAGCAGAAAATACCCCCCCAAATTTGAAGCCCAATTTCTCCCGATACAGAAAACACCTCGCATGGGGGTGAAAAGTGCTCTGCTGGCGCACTACAGGTCTCAGAAGAGAAGGAGTCACATTTGGCTTTTTTGAAGGAAATTTTGCTCTGGGGGCATGCCGCATTTAGGAAGCCCCTATGGTGCCAGAACAGCAAAAAAAAAAACACATGGCATACCATTTTGGAAACTAGACCCCTCGGGGAACGTAACAAGGGGTAATGTGAACCTTAATGCCCTACAGGTGTTTCACGACTTTTGCATATGTAAAAAAAAAAACATTTTTTTTACCTAAAATGCTTGTTTTCCCAAAATGTTTACATTTTTAAAAAGGGTAATAGCAGAAAATACCCCCCAAAATTTGAAGCCCAATTTCTCCCGATTCAGAAAACACCCCATATGGGGGTGAAAAGTGCTCTGCTGGCGCACTACAGGTCTCAGAAGAGAAGGAGTCACATTTGGCTTTTTGAAAGCGAATTTTGCTCTGGGGGCATGCCGCATTTAGGAAGCCCCTATGGTGCCAGGACAGCAAAAAAAACAAACACATGGCATACCATTTTGGAAACTAGACCCCTCGGGGAACGTAACAAGGGGTAGTTTGAACCCTAATACCCTACAGGTGTTTCACGACTTTTGCATATGTAAAAAAATATATATTTTTTTTACCTAAAATGCTTGTTTTCCCAAAAATTTTACATTTTTAAAAAGGGTAATAGCAGAAAATACCCCCTAAAATTTGTTAGGCAATTTCTCCCGAGTACAGTGATACCCCATATGTGACCCTAAACTGTTGCCTTGAAATACGACAGGGCTCCAAAGTGAGAGCGCCATGCGCATTTGAGGCCTAAATTAGGGACTTGCATAGGGGTGGACATAGGGGTATTCTACGCCAGTGATTCCCAAACAGGGTGCCTCCAGCTGTTGTAAAACTCCCAGCATGCCTAGACAGTCAACGGCTATCTGGCAATACTGGGAGTAGTTGTTTTGCAACAGCTGGAGGCTCGGTTTTGGAAACAGTGGCGTACCAGATGTTTTTCATTTTTATTGGGGAGGGGAGGGGGGCTGTGTAGGGGTATGTGTATATGTAGTGTTTTTTACTTTTTATTGTGTGTTAGTGTAGTGTTTTTAGGGTACAGTCGCACGGGCGGGGGGTTCACAGTAGTTTCTCGCTGGCAGTTTGAGCTGCAGCAGAAATTTTGCCGCACCTCAAACTTGCAGCCCGATACTTACTGTAATCCTCCGCCCATGTGAGTGTACCCTGTACATTCACATTGGGGGGGGGGGGGGGGGGGAACATCCAGCTGTTGCAAAACTACAGCTCCCAGCATGTACGGTCTATCAGTGCATGCTGGGAGTTGTAATTTTGCAACAGCTGGAGGCACACTGGTTGTGAAACACCGAGTTTGGTAACAAACTCAGTGTTTTGCAACCAGTGTGCCTTCAGCTGTTGCAAAAGCTACAACCCCCAGCATGTACGGACAGCGGAAGGGCATGCTGGGTCTTGTAGTTATGCAACAGCTGGAGGCATACTACTTTGGCTGGGGATGCTGGGGATTGTAGTTATGCAACAGCTGGAGACACACTGGTTTGCTACTTAACTCAGTGTGCCTTCAGCTGTTGCAAAACTACAACTCTCAGCAGTCACCGACAGCCAACGGGCATGCTGGGAGTTGTAGTTATGCAACCACCAGATGCACCACTACAACTCCCAGCATGCACTTTAGCTGATTGTGCAAGCTGGGAGTTGTAGTTACACAACAGCTGAAGGTACACTTTTCCATAGAAAGAATGTGCCTCCAGCTGTTGCAAAACTACAAGTTCCAGCATGCCCATAAGGGAATGCTGGGAGTTGTGGTGGTCTGCCTCCTGCTGTTGCATAACTACAGCTCCCAGCATGCCATTTTTGCATGCTGGGAGCTGTTGCTAAGCAACAGCAGGAGGCTGTCACTCACCTCCAACGATCCTCGCCGCACAGGTCAGTCCCTCGTCGTCTCCGCCGTCGCCGCTGCTCCTGGGGCCCCGATCCCAACATTGACGCCGGGGATCGGGGTCCCCAGCACCCGAGGTGCACGTCCCGCACCCGCTCACGTCCTCCGGAAGAGGGGCGGAGCGGGTTGCGGGAGTGACACCCGCAGCAGGCGCCCTGATTGGTCGGCCGGTAATCCGGCCGACGAATCAGGGCGATCGTGAGGTGGCACCAGTGCCACCTCACCCCTGCTGGGTCTGGCTGTTCGGGGCCGTCTCTGATGGCCCCGATCAGCCAATAATTCCGGGTCACCGGGTCACTGGAGACCCGATTGACCCGGAATCCGCCGCAGATCGCTGGACTGAATTGTCCAGCGATCTGCGGCCATCGCCGACATGGGGGGTCATAATGACCCCCCTGGACGATATGCCCCAATGCCTGCTGAACGATTTCAGCAGGCATCGGGGACCGGCTCCGCTCCAGATGGTCGCGGGGGGCCGGTAAAACACATGACGTTCTCATACGTCATGTGTCCTTAAGGACTCGGAAATGGAGACGTATGAGAACGTCATGTGTCCTTAAGGGGTTAAACATCTTAGGTCTTCTAGGACTTCTCAGCTGCTGTATGCCACAGAGGAAGTTGTATAGTTCTTTTCAGTCTGACCACAGTGCTCTCTGCTGACACCTCTGTCCAGAGTAGGAGCAAAGCCCCAGAGCAAACCTCTCCTGCTCTGGACAGTTTCTGACATGGACAGAGGTGTCAGCAGAGAGCACTGTGGTCAGACTGGAAAGAACTACACAACTTTTTCTAGAGCATGCAGCAGCTGATAAGAACTAAAAGGCTTAATATTTTTAAGTAGAAGTAATTTACAAATCTGTATAACTTTCTGGCACCAGTTGATTTTAAAACATCGGTTTTCAACCAGAGTATCCCTTTAAAAACACAATTGCCCTAACCAGCTAAAGGTAGAAACTGCTGCTTGGGAGGATCAATCTAATGGGAGTTCTATCACACTATATGTGTTGGAATCTTTTTACTGAAGACAATTTATTAAATTCCCTATGCTGTAGGGCAAGTGCTGTTTAAAACGCTATCACATAGAACTCCCCAATGTTTTGCCGAACACACCGGCTTTGTCAAGGGCTGAGGTGCTACTGCACCCTTAAATGGGTACTTCGCCCTTATACATCTTATCCCTTATCCTATCTATCAGCTGCGGCACCCCAGACATCCGGTGCACAGAGCGAACTTCGCTCCGTGCTGGATGACTGGCGTTGCGGGGCGGAGGCTCATTATGTCACGGCCACGCTTGTGATATCACGGTCACGCCCCCTCAATGTAAGGCTAATGTAAGGGCATGATGGCCGTCACACCCCCTCCCATAGACTTGCATTGAGGGGACGTGGCCGTGATGTCACGAGCGGGGTGTGGCTGTGACGTCATGAGCCTCTGGTGCTGCACCTGGTGCTCTAAACGAATGCCAGGTGCAGCAGGGAGATCGCAGGGGTCCCCAGTGGCAGGACCCCGTGATCAGACATCTTTTGGACATCCTTTGGATAGTGGATAAGATGTCTAGGGGCGGAGTACTCCTTTAAGAGAGGTTCATCCACCAAACCATATTCTACCTATAGCTGCTTAGAGCAATTGTGTTTTTAATACACTGATTTCAACTGAGGGAGATATTTTAAGTGGAAAGAAGAAAGTAACCTTTTAATGAAAGGACAATTGGGGGATCCTTATTTTCTAGGGTTTAGTCCCACTTGGGGGTGCTAACCCCTCAATGAGTTGTTTTTTTGGTTCTGTAGATAGATCCATTATGAGCTAACATTGCTAATATGTTAATCACTGGGTCCCGTCTTCATTGTGCAAAGGTGACAAATAAAGCTTTATTGTACTGTGAGAGGCCAATGTAAAGCAGGATAGTACTGTCCTTGCCAAAGGGCATGTAAGATGCTAAAAATGCGTTAGAATGTTTGGTTACAGAAGGACGAAGCTTGTAATTTTATTAAAGAGTTGGTGAATAAAGGATTGTATAGAACTATCCCTGCGAGCACTGGATACTTCCCTTTTCTTTTGTAGTATAGAATAGTGTGTGGACAATTCTCTTCTGTGCAGAGTGTATCTTATTGACTAGAAAACTGAAATATCTCTATAACAAATCACCAGTAGATTTCAGCTAATGTTAGCTTCATTTAAAATTCTGCACCATAGCTTTATATTTGCTTATGTTTTTGATTTTTTTTAAGCCAAGCAGAATTGACTGGAAGGTTGTTTGTTTGATATCTACAATGATGTCAGTATCGAAGGAAAAAGGGTCAAAACTGTTAATGAATTTATTTTACTTTCAAGTCATAGAAGCCTTCATCCCCCTCTCCGAGGGGACCTGTCTTCAGAGCAGCTGTAATAATATAAAAGGTGCCCAAACATTTCGACAATGCATTTGTTGCGTTGCTGATCAAAAGGAAGTTCTGTGACAATAGATGATGTGTTTGGATTTAAGTCTGCAGAGAATCGATTGCTGATCAGTAACAAGAAAATCCATGTAGAGAAGAGAAATCTATTCAACTCAGTGGCCGAGCGATCCGTCACTAATCTTGTCTGCCACAGAGCGTTCACGTATTGAGTGGTACCGTTCTCTTGGAAAATCATTCTGTAGCCTTATCGATGCCACTGACCGGGAAACCAGTGCTGTCAATTTTGGCAAAGCACACAGAACAAATAAATTGTGCCCCCCACCTGGTCAGGATTAAACACTTGTTTTTAATCTCCTTATTGAGCAGACTATTGTGCAGAAAGTGTCATTGTAATATATAGCCTTTTTTTCTACAACTCAATGGAAAAAATTGTTTATGAGAGTTTTTTGCACAATCAGTATTCAAACATATATACAATGTCCTGCGATGCAGCAGACTATAAATTCAATCACTGTCTATAGTGTGACAGTGCAACATACAGGACAGGTCTCCTTATGCTATACATCATACCACATGCTACACTAACATTCCTGGACACATTATAGACCAGAGTCAGACAACAAAGCATTACAGACTGACAGGGTGTGGGGGAAAGGCGGGAAGATCACAGACGTTAATAACTCTTGCATGTTATTTGATCCAAGTAGGTCGAATTTTACTAAATATTAAAATATGCTTGTTTTCTTTATACTGTGTGTAAATTCAACACTCACAATGCTATGGGAATGAGAGAAGGACATGGAGAATTCAGATATAAAGCTGTGCAAGGGGGGGGCGGACAAATGAACAGTGTGATCGATACATGCCAGGTAGCAGTTGCACCTGGGTGACATCAGAAGATACCACTATTATAATAGACGAATAGGTGGGGGGTATTGGTTTAGATTTTGCACTTGGTTCTTGGAGATATAAGTTGTGCAGCTTGGTTAGTAGGACACACCTTAGGCTATGTTCACACCTCAGAATTTCCGTGTGGAATTCTTCATGGAATTCTGCATGGAAATTCCGCTGCAGCAAAGTCCCGTCGAATCCAATGGGATTCTGCTGTGTTTTTGCACACAGCGGAATTTACGTGCCAGATGTTTCTGGCTTGGAAATTCTAAATTCCGTGTCTGCAGAAAGAATGAACCAGTTGATTCTTTCTGCTGACTCTACAAAGAATGCATAGCCGTCTATGAGATGGCGCTTTCCTGTGCGGTCCTAGCCACGGCATTTTATGCCGGCACCCGCAGCCTCCGGAATGTCAGATTCCTCCGGAATGGAGATTTTTCGTGCCAACACTCCGACATGTTAACATAGCCTTTATGTTTAAATGCCTACTATTGTTTAACAAAATGTTGAAATGTCAATAGTCAATCAGTTGGGGCCTGGATATGCAGACCCCCTACCAAACACTAGAGCCAGCTGGGAGAAGTGTGGGGCTGAGTGTTTCTCTCCCTGGTGCACTGTTGGAGAGGAATTTAATAGTAACTCTATGGAGTCTGTCCTCTGCAACTAGACTGGGAGAGAAGCGCTTAGCCGGCTCATTCTAGCGACCAAGTGATACATTTTATGAACTCAGATCAAGTGTATCATGGTTATAGTGGTTGGTAAGGGGCATTGAGGGCCCAGAACATTCTTAGGCCACTATGCACATAAGTAATAATAAGATTACATATCTGATAATATTTTGAAATGACAGAACCATTGTTGAATGAGATAGAGAAACAAATATTTATATGTAAGATGATAGCTGGCACAGAGGTCGTACGTTATTCTAAACGGATTAGTGTGGCCCATTATTAATACCTAAAAGCGTGTTTGTGTTATTAGATAATTTTATTTATAATTAAGTCTTAAAGGGAACCTGCCTGCTGCTTCATGCTGCCAAATCACAGGCAACATTAAAGGGGTACTCCAGTGGAAAACATTTTTTTTTCTTATGCCAGAAAGTTAAACAGATTTGTAAATTAACTTACTTCTATTAAAAAATCTTTACCCTTCCAGTACTTTTAAGTAGCTGTATGCTACAGAGGAAATTCTTTTCTTTTTGAATTTATTTTGAATACATTTTTTGTCTTGTCCACAGTGGACAGTTCCTAATACGGGCATCAAGTGTCAGCAGAGAGCACTGTGGACAAGACAAAAAAGAAATTCAAGAAGAAAATAATTTCCTCTGCAGCATACAGCTGCTAAAAAGTACTGGAAGGGTAAAGATTTATTTTATAGAAATAATTTACAAATTTGTTTAACGTTTTGGCACCAGTTGATTTAAAAAAAATGTTTTCCACTGGAGTACCCCTTTAATGTTGCCCTTGATTTGGCAGCATGAAGCAGCAGGCAGGTTCCCTTTAAAGAGTTAATATATATATATATATATATATATATATATATATATATATATATATATGTATATATAAAACTCAATGTGTGATATTAACATGAAACTTGGTACACATGTCAACAACAAACATAGGATCGGTAATTTAACCCTTACTCACCCCCATTTGCCAGGGGTGTGGTTTTTGTTTAAAGTCCCATACAAGTCTATGGGAAATATTTGCTTAACTTCCAAACGGCTGGAGATATTTTGATAATACTTGTTCACATGTTACTTATCTGTCCACTTAAAATATAGGATAGTTAATTTAACTCTTAACTACCCAATTATTCAGGGTCAGGGTTTTTGTTTAAAGTCCCATGCAAATGTACAGGAAATGTATGTAGAGGACAGGATATTAGGATGGGACATAAGGACGGGATATGAGGACAGGATATGAGGTCGGGATATGAGGAAGGGATATGAGGTCGACATAGGAGGACGGGATAGGAGGTCATGATAGGAGGACGGGGTAGGAGGTCGGGATAGAAGGACTGGATATAAGGTCGGGATATGAGGAAGGGATATGATAACGGGATAGGAGGTCGAGATAGGAGGACGAGATAGGAGGTTGTGATAGGAGGATGGGATATTAGAAAGGGCAATAGGAGGTCGGGATAGGAGGTCGAGATAGGAGGACGAGATAGGAGGTTGTGATAGGAGGATGGGATATGAGGAAGGGGGATAGGAGGTCGAGATAGGAGGACGAGATAGGAGGTTGTGATAGGAGGATGGGATATGAGGAAGGGGGATAGGAGGTCGAGATAAGAGGTCGGGATAGGAGGACGGGATATGAGGACGAGATAGGAGGTCGAGATAGGAGGACGTTATAGGAGGTCGTGATAGGAGGATGGGATAGGAGGTCGGCATAGGAGGTCGGGATAGGGGGATAGGATAGGAGGTCGGGATAAGAGGACAGGATATGAGGTCGGGATATAAAGTCGGGATATGAGGACGGGATATGAGGACGAGATAGGAGGACGTTATAGGAGGTCGGGATATGAGGACGGGATATGATGTCGGGATATGAGGAAGGGATAGGGGGACGGGATAGGAGGTCAAGATAGGAGGACGGAATATGAGGTCGGGATATGAGGAAGGGATAGGGGGACGGGATAGGAGGTCAAGATAGGAGGACGGAATATGAGGTCGGGATATGAGGATGGGAAATGAGGATGGGATATAAGGTCAAGATAGGAGGACGGGATAGGAGGTCAGGATATGAGGAGGGGATATGAGGTCGAGATAGGAGGATGGGATAAGAGGTCACGATAAGAGGTTGGGATATGAGGATGGGATATGAGGTCGATGTAGGAGGATGGGATAGGTGGTTGGGATATGAGGACGGGATATGAGGTCAAGATAGGAGGTCGGGATATGAGGACAAGATAGGAAGACGGGATATGAGGTCAAGATATGAAGATAGGATAGGAGGTCAGGAAATGAGGTCGAGATATGATGATAGGATATGAGGACAGGATAAGAGGTTGGGATATTAGGATTATGAGGACAGGATATGAGGTTGAGATAGGAGGACGGGATATGAGGTCGGGATATGAGGACGGGATATGAGGTCGAGATAGGAGGTCGAGATATGAAGACGGGATAGGGGGATGGGATATGAGGTTGAGATAGGAGGACGGGATATGAGGTCAGGATATGAGGACCGGATATGAGGACAGGATAAGGGGTTGGGATATGACAACAATATAGGAGGATGGGATATGAAGTTAAAGCTTCCTCCTTTTGTTGATTTTCCTCCCCAACAAGGATTAGGAAGGAAAAACTGGGCAACGTCCCCTTCTATTTTTAGCTTACAATATCTTCATCACAAATCAGTCCCACCTGAGGACAGGATATGAGGATGGGATATGAGGTCGGGAAATGAGGTTGAGATAGTAGGTCAGGATATGAGGACGGGATGTGAGGTTGAGATATGAGGACGGGATAGGAGGTCAGGATATGAGGACAGCATATGTGGTCGGGATAGAAGGTCGGGATATGAGGATGGGATATGAGGTAGGAATATGAGGTTGAGATATGAGGGCGGAATAGGAGGATGGGATATGAGGTCCGGATAGGAGGACGGGATATGAGGTCGAGATAGGAGGATGGGATAGGAGGTCAGGATATGAGGACGGGATAGGAGGTCGGGATAGGAGGTTGGGATAGGAGGACGGTATATGAGGTCAGGATAGGAGGTTGATATATGAGGTCGGGATATGAGGATGGGATATGATGACAGGATATGAGGTCGAGATAGGAGGACGGGATAGGAGGTCGGGATATGAGGACGGGATATGAGGTCGAGATAGGAGGTCGAGATATGAGGATGGGATAGGAGGATTGGATATGAGGTCGAGATATGAGGACCGGATATGAGGTTGAGATATGAGGACAGGATATGGGGTTGGGATTTGACAACAATATATGAGGATGGGATATGAAGTCAAAAGCTTCCTCCTTGGTTGATTTTCCTCCACAACAAGGATTAGAAAGGAAAAACCGGGCAACTCTGGGTACTCAGCTAGTGCAGAATAATTGTTTATTTGCTTTATTAAAATGCAGATAAAGGAAATTATAGAACATTGTCCTTTTTGCAGTGAAAGTGGTCATACTTTTTAGATATCTGTTAGTTAAGTACATGTCCACTCGACTAACCACTCCATACACAGCCAAGCATGCATGTGTTTTACTGGGGAAAAAGAGGAGTAAAGGCCCTATTACATGTGGCTATTATCATCCAAATACACCAATATCACCCTGTGATTAGCCAACAGATGAGCAAATGTTATTTTATTGACCTGCCAAAAAATCGCTCATCTACTACACATCTTTCAGTGTAACAGGAAAGATACAGACGATCAATGATGAGAGAACAAATAGGACCCTAAAGAACAACTGAAAGTTTAATATATATGTGTGTTTATTTCAGTCTGTCAGTGGTGAGCACTGACAGTCTAAACCTCCACTCCTTCAACCTCTGCAGGAATGCTGGCAACACTCATCTATGTCCCAAAAGCAACCTCTGGATATGATGCTGAGCACATGCACCCAACTTCTTCGGTCGACCATGGCAAGACCTATAATAAATGAAACCCGTCCTGTGAAACTGCTGTATGGTCTTGCCAAATGTGCAGCTCAGTTACATGGTCTTGGCAATCTTCTTATAGCCCAGGCTATTTATATGTAGAGCAACAATACTTTTTTTAGATCCTCAGAGAGTTCTTCTGAACTTACAGTTGTTACGCCGAGCGCTCGGGTCCCTGCTCCTCCCCGGAGCGCTGGCGGCGTTCTCCTCTCTGCAGCGCCCCGGTCAGACCCGCTGACCGGGAGCGCTGCACTGACATTCGCGATGGGGATGCGATTCGCATCCCAAGCCTCTTAACCGTCCCGGTCCCCGGCTGTCATGTACTGGCACGCGCGGCTCCGCTCTCTAGGGCGCGCGCGCGCGCGCCAGCTCTCTAAGATTTAAAGGGCCAGTGCACCAGTGATTGGTGCCTGGCCCAATCAGTCTGATTAGCTTCCACCTGCTTCCTGTCCATATTATCTCACTTCCCCTGCACTTCCTTGCCGGATCTTGTTGCCTTGTGCCAGAGAAAGCGTTTAGTGTTGTCCAAAGCCTGTGTTCCAGATCTCCTGCTATCCTCATTGACTACGAACCTTGCCGCCTGCCCCGACCTTCTGCTACGTCTGACCTTGCCTCTGCCTAGTCCTTCTGTCCCACGCCTTCTCAGCAGTCAGCGAGGTTGAGCCGTTGCCGGTGGATACAATCTGGTTGCTACCGCCGCAGCAAGACCATCCCGCTTTGCAGCGGGCTCTGGTGAAAACCAGTAGCAACCCTAGAACCGGTCCACCGACACGGTCCACGCCAATCCCTCGCTGACACAGAGGATCCACATCCAGCTAGCCGAATCATAACAGTAGATCTGGCCATGGATCCCGCTGAGGTGCCGCTGCCAAGTCTCGCTGACCTACCCACGGTGGTCGCCCAGCAATCACAGCAAATTGCCCAACAAGGACAGCAGCTGTCGCAGTTGACCGCCATGTTACAGCAACTTCTGCCACTGCTACAGCAGCAACCATCTCCTCCGCCAGCTCCTGCACCTCCTCCGCAACGAGTGGCCGCTCCTAGCCACCGCTTGTCCCTGCTGGACAAATTTGATGGGGACTCTAGACTCTGCCGTGGCTTCCTGTCTCAATGTTCCCTACATATGGAGATGTTGTCGGACCAATTTCCTACAGAACGGTCTAAGGTGGCGTTCATAGTGAGTCTTCTGTCTGAAAAGGCCTTGTCTTGGGCCACACCACTCTGGGACCGCAATGATCCTGCCACAGCCACAGTCCAGTCCGCTTCGCTGAAGTCCGTAGTGTCTTCGAGGAACCAGCCCGAGCTTCTTCTGCCGAGACTTCCCTTCTGAACCTGGTCCAGGGTAATTCTTCAGTAGGCAAGTACGCCATCCAATTTCGTACTCTCGCCTCCAAATTATCTTGGAATAACGAGGCCCTCTGCGCGACCTTTTAAAAAACGCCTATCCAGTAACATCAAGGATGTGCTGGCCACACGAGAGATTCCTGACAACCTGCAAGAACTTATCCATTTGACATGCGTTTTTCTGAAAGACACCAGGAGCTCCGCCAGGAAAAAGACCTTGATCTCTGGACACCTCTCCCACAGTATCCTTTGCAATCTACCCCTGTGCCTCCCACCGAGGAGGCTATGCAAGTGGATCGGTCTCGCCTGACCCATGAAGAGAGGACTTGCCGTAGGGAAAAAAATCTATGTCTGTACTGCGCTAGTACCGAACATTTCTTGGTGGATTGCCCTATTCGTCCTCCACGTCTAGGAAACGCACGCACGCACGCACCCAGCTCACGTGGGTGTGGTGTCTCTTGGTACGAAGTCTGCTTCTCCACGTCTCACTGTGCCCGTGCGGATTTCTCCTTCTGCCAACTCCTCCTTCTCAGCCGTGGCCTTCTTGGACTCTGGTTCTTCTGGAAATTTTATTCTGGCCTCTTTGGTGAATAGGTTCTGCATCCCGGTGACCCGTCTCGTCAAGCCGCTCTACATTTCTTCGGTCAACGGAGTGAAGTTGGACTGCACTGTGCGTTACCGCACAGAGTCCTTGCTTATGAGCATTGTACTGCATCACGAGAAAATTTAATTTTCCGTCCTGCCCAACTGCACCTCTGAAGTCCTCCTCGGTCTTCCATAGCTCCAGCATCATTCTCCCACCCTTGACTGGACCACCGGGGAGATCAAGAATTGGGGTCCTGCTTGCCGCAAGAAATGCCTCACGTCTGTTCCCAGTCCCGTCTGTCGGGCCCCAGTGTCTCCTCCTGTGCCTGGTCTCCCCAAAGCCTATCAGGACTGTGCCGTGCCTCCTCATAGCCCCTGTCCTGGTGACACTCTGCCCTGTGACATGCTTCACCCTCTGCCCCCCCTCCCTTTTTCCATTCCTTCTGAACTACCTGCCGCTGATGTAGCTACCCAGGACTTCTTGTTCCAGAAGTAAACTCAAGAGGCGCCCCCTATGTTCTCCTTTCATTTGAAGGAACAAGGAGACAAAAAGAGGGGGAGACCCAAGGGGGGGGTACTGTTACGCCGAGCGCTCCGGGTTCCTGCTCCTCCCCAGAGCGCTTGCGGTGTTCTCCTATCTGCAGCGCCCCGGTCAGACCCGCTGACCGGGAGCGCTGCACTGACATTCGCGATGGGGATGCGATTCGCATAGCGGGACACGCCCGCTCGCGAATCGCATCCCAAGCCTCTTACCCGTCCCGGTCCCCGGCTGTCATGTTCTGGCGCGCGCGGCTCTGCTCTCTAGGGGGCGCGCGCGCCAGCTCTCTAAGATTTAAAGGGCCAGTGCACCAGTGATTGGTGCCTGGCCCAATCAGTCTGATTAGCTTCCACCTGCTCCCTGTCCATATTACCTCACTTCCCCTGCACTTCCTTGCCGGATCTTGTTGCCTTGTGCCAGAGAAAGCGTTTAGTGTTGTCCAAAGCCTGTGTTCCAGATCTCCTGCTATCCTCATTGACTACGAACCTTGCCGTCTGCCCCGACCTTCTGCTACGTCTGACCTTGCCTCTGCCAAGTACTTCTGTCCCACGACTTCTCAGCAGTCAGCGAGGTTGAGCCGTTGCCGGTGGATACGACCTGGTTGCTACCGCCGCAGCAAGACCCTCCCGCTTTGCGGCGGGCTCTGGTGAAAACCAGTAAACCAGTAGCAACCCTTGAACCGGTCCACCGACATGGTCCACGCCAATCCCTCGCTGACACAGAGGATCCACATCCAGCTAGCCGAGTCATAACAACAGTGACCAGTATTAGAGAGTGTGAGAGTGATAACACCAAATTTAAGACACCTGCTCCCCATTCACACCTGAGACCTTGTAACACTAACAAGTCACATGGCATCAGGGAGGTAAAATGGCTAAATGGGCCCATTTTGGACATTTCTACTTAGGGGTGTACTTACTTTTGTTGACAATGTTTTGACACCCATGGCTGTGTGTTGAGTTATTTTAAGGGGACATAACATTAAACACTGTTATACAACCTGTGTACTCACTACTTTACAATGTAGTAGAGGGTCATTTATTCAGTGTTGTCACATGAAAGGATGTAATAAAATATTAACAAAAATGTCAGGGTTGTACTCACTTATGGGAGATATTTGTATTTCAGAGCAATAAGTATAAAGAGAATATTGAATGACAAAAAACAGCATAGAAATAGTCTTATAAATTTTTCTCATATATTATGACCCCTGGAACCTCTGCCTATCCCAAGAATAAAGGGACTGAGCTCCCTTTGGCTTATTCTATTTAAGAAATAGGGATGTGCTGCAGTTTCTTACACAGAAGGTGGTCAGGAGCATTGCCATGCAGGGAAATATTGTGAGGATCTCAAGCTCCTAAAAAGTTGACCCCCAACAATTGATTACTTAAAGGGGTACACCTTCTCTAGACATCTTATCCCCTATTCATCAGCAGGACCCCTGCGACTTCCCTGCTGCACCCAGAACTCCTTTAGGGTACGTTCCCACACGGCGTATTTTGCTGCGTATTTGCTGCATATTTGGTGCTGCGTATTTTCCTACCCATTGACTTCAACAGGGAAAATAAAATACGCAGCAGCAAATACGCAGCAAATACGCCGTGTGGGAATGTACCCTTAGAGTGTCAGGTCGGGTCACGATTAGAGATGAGCGAATTTACAGTAAATTCAATTCGCCACAAACTTCTCGGCTCGGCAGTTGATGATTTATCCTGCATAAATTAGTCCAGCTTTCAGGTGCTCCGGTGGGCTGGAAAAGGTGGCTACAGTCCTAGGAAAGAGTCTCCTAGGACTGTATCCACCTTTTCCAGCCTACGGGAGCACCTGAAAGCTGAACTAATTTATGCAGGAAAAGTCATCAACTGCCGAGCCGAGAAGTTTGTGACGAACCAAATTTACTGTAAGTTCGCTCATCTCTAGTCACGATCCTCCACCCTGCATTGGCAGTCATCCCGGACGGAGCGAAGTTCTCTCCAGGCACCAGATGTCTGGAGTGCCACAGCTGGGACCCCCGCGATCAGACATCTTATGCTATATCCCTTGGATAGGGGATAAGATGTCTAGGGGCGGAGTACCCCTTTAATACACAATATGCAAATCACATTTTTGGGTGACTTATACCAAACCATCAGAGCAATTTATACTGTATGTAGTTCTGAACCAAGAATTAAAATGTAAGAAATAGTAATTCTCAGAAAGATCATTTCTTTCCAGGCTCTTTTCACTAATGTGTATAGATAATAACATCTCTGGTCCCCGCAGTAGATTGTCTGTGTATCCCAAAATACAGGAATTCTCCTCTTCCTTATTCCCAGCAGACGGAACCACCCACTGCTGTAGATAAAAAGATTAGAGAGACAGGGACGATTAGTCAAATACCTCCAATATTACTGCAGCTTATAAGGCCACACAGCAAGTTTATCCAGGGAGACCAAGAATGTGTCTCATAGGAAGGAGAAAGCTAATTGTCCGCATGATCCAGTGTTCTGCTGAGTCTATTATTTTCTTTAGATAACATAAATTGTTTGTTTGACTTTGTACACCATTACTCAATAAATCTGATAAAGTAGTTGGTATATCCCCAAGATACGACTCTGTACCACGACAGGTGTTTTTATACTCAAACGAAAAAACTTAAAGGTTACAATATTTGCATATTTTATATAAGTTTTATGAAAATAATGTCAGTGAAGTGGAGGGTGGGGCAGTAGTGGTACCCGTTAAAGGGAACTAGCCAGCTAATCACTGTGCCTAAATCATAAAATTATCCTAAAATCCTTAAACTATCATGAGGAGTACTACCAAAATAAGGGTTGGTGGGTTAATTTACATCCACAATGTGGTGGGAATTAATTTCTATTACTTCCTACTTAAAGGGAACCTGTCACCATGAAAATTATGTCTTATTTATTAGCATCATTGTTACACTCCGCGTTCTGGCCGCAAACACCGGCTGTGAGCACGGAGTCCCTGTGTCCTCATCTGCTGGCGGGGCTGAGATTCGCATCGCGGGACGCACCCGCATGCGAATCCCAGCCCGTCACTCACCATACTCCGCTGTCGCCTCCTCCCCTGTGTCTCAGCTCCGGCGCGCGTCCCCGTCTCCTAGGACGCGTGCCAGATCTCTAAAATTTTAAGGGCCAGTATGCCCATAATTACTGCCACACCTGTCACTACATTATAAACTTCCTGCACCTTCCTCACTTCCCTGCCGGATCTTCAGTGCCCCTAGCCTGAGATTAAGCGTTCCCTATTGCCTGTATGCCTTACCCGTGTATCCAGACCTTCCGCTACGTTGTTAGACTTTTTCATCTGCCTTGACCTTCAGCTACGTTTGACTACGTTACTGCCTTATCCTTTGGTACCCCGCCTTGCCCAGCTACCTGTGTGGTCGAGCCATGTCAGGGGTAGCGACCTGGGTGTTGCCTGCCACAGCAAGCCCATCCTGCCTTGCGGTGGGCTCTGGTGGAGACCAGCAGCACCTTAGACTCCGCTCCCCGATGCGGTCTGAGTCACCAGCCACACAGGTTATAGGATCCACATCCAGCTCCGTTACAATCATGTTATAGAGCAGGAGGAGCTAAGAAGATTGATATATATATATATATATATATATATATATATATATATATATATATATATTAGTTAAATAGTGAAAGTTCCAGAAACTTGTAATTCACCCATCTCCTATGATTATGGATTAAGTAGTCAAGTGGGTGGTCCTGTTCAGTAACTGACAGCTCTCTGTGTATAATCATACTCATAGATGTGGTATGGTGGGGTGAATAACTGGCTTTTATGTTTAGGTTGCACAAATGTCAGGGTTCTTGACGCCTGATGTATATTTGTGTATGTAGTTGAGATATGTAGTATTACGTGGCAGGAGTGGTACATTAATGTGGAATCCAACAAAACTACTACTTTAAATAAGCTTCCATATACAAGGCCCTGGGAAAATATCCCCTTTAAGGGTAGGGTCACACGTAAGGGATCCGCAGCGTATTTTACGCTGCAGATCCGCCGGTGACCAGACCCATTTTGAGCCTCCAGCTGTTGCCACCCCCGTTCCCCTGCCTCGCTCCACCCCTGGCCTGCTCACAGCAGCAATCCGTTGCTACAAGCAGCCACACAGGGGGCCTGCGAGTTGGGGAGTGCACTCTGACATAGCGGAGCATCGTGTCATCGTGCACTCGCAGGCCCCCAGGACCCCAAATGGATTTTTTGTGGTTTCTGAACTAGGGCAGACAGGTAAGGGATGCTACATGCTTCTGTAGGATTTTTTTTTTTTTTACCTTATGTCGGATTAACACTTTAACATTTGCCAATACACATTTTCCAAATTGTACTGTTTTGGAGTTACCTCCCCTGTTACAGCCCTATCCCAACTCTTTAGTTCACCTGACATTCGAGCATACACAGTCCCATCTTCCATTCTCCGCTATGCATTTGCTGACTCACAGGGAACTGCGCATGCAAAGTGCAGCTACAATGGTAACCCAATCATAGCTCCATATACAACGGAGTCTGCATATAGCCGTGTGCATTAGACCTAAGTGACCAGGGCTCTGTAATCTTTTTGCATTATGTTTATGAATTAGGAAATTCTCCCTGGCAGATCCAGTGTCCTATGTTTTTCTTATTTGTATATACTGTGCATGCAAGAAATCCATTATAGCAGTCTGTCGATGCATTCAAGGAAGGTATACTAATTCTACATAAAACTAAATGTATGTAGAGATTAAAGAAGATGGTGCAAATTAGAGGAACATTTCTCTTCATTGTTGTTGATTTAAAAATTCGGATCTTGTATTGTTGACAAGTGGCATATAATTAAATTTACATCAGGACGACAACGCTCCAGCTAAAACACTGAACCAGTCATTACAATTTTCATGAGCACCATATGTCTGTGGCTCGTAGTTACTTTTATTTGCATATGAGTCACAGCTAAGTAGGACATAAAAATTTTCCTAGGAAACAATGGTATAATTCTTCTTTATAACAATGTTTGACAATACTGTCTACTCTACATAGGTTTGATAGAAAAGGTCCAGGTTGTATTCTTGTGAATGAGCCATCAAGTATTTGTACAAATGTAAAATAGCTCCCCAACTGTAGATCAATATTTAGGCAAAAATATGGTAAATATAACAGTAAGATGGTATAAGGCTCGTTTCACTTTACTTTTTTTCCCGTTTAATCAGGATTAAAGGGTTCCAGCAGGCAAAAAGCTATTTCATGGCCTCCCTCTCATGTACTCAATGTCCGAAGGCATGCTGCACAGCATTCTACTTTCCTGTCCTCTTGCCTGTGCCGATGTTGTGACTGTTGCATATGGGCAAAATCACCCCTGAATGCAGCAGTCAATGGCTCCAAAGTATTACAGATATTGGGTTAATGTCACATGGCCATTGGCTGCTGCATGCAAATGTGTTTTTTCCCGCTTGCAGCAAACGCTACATAGAACCAACCCAAGCGACACAGCCCACCTCCTTAAAGTGGGCAGGAGAGTATAATACAGTGTTGGCTTCCTGGAAGCTGAGTATTGGGAAGTTAGACTGTGTAATCCATTTTTGTTATCTGAGACAACCCCTTTAAAGCACAACTGTCATGAAATGTGGGTGCAATAACCTGCACACAGCCTTTGTACTGTGTGCAGGTGGTGGGTATAGCAATGTTTTTACCTAATATTTGCAGGCTTTAATGATCCCAAAAAATGCTTTTGATCAAACCCACTGACGGTCGGATAGGCGTGGCGCGAGGTAAGCAATGCCCTGCCGCCACTATGCCCACCAACTGTATGTCAGCGCTGGGACTGCTGTGTGATTTACACACAGGTCCCAGCGCATGTGCCCTTCAGCTAATCTAACGTGCACGCTGCTGCGTGTCATCCAGCAAGTGCTTGCTCCCCCAGCGAGCGCTCGCTCCCGACGCCATCGCCCTTCGCAGTGCTAGCTGGATGACATGCAGTGGAGTTCACGTTAGAGTAGCTGAAGGGCGCATGCGCTGGGACCTGTGTGTCAATCACACAGCGATCCCTGTGCTGACATACAGGTTGTGGGCATGGCAGCGGCAGGGCATCGCGTACCTTGCGCCACGCCTATCCAACCGTCATTGGCTTTGATCAAAAGCATTTTTTTGGGGTCATGAAAGCCTGCAAATATTAGGTAAAAACATTGCTATACTCACCACCCGCACACAGTACAAAGGCTGTGTGCAGGTTATTGCACCCACATTTCATGACAGTTGCGCTTTAATCTCTGATATACACTTCAGATAAAAGACTAGACATACAGTGGCATATGTTGCCCACTCACTCACATTGTAAAAAAAAAAAAAAAGTGTATAGCATACATTATACTTGTTTTTCTTTATCTATCTGTATAGAATTGTGCAGTGGGCTAAAATGTTCATTTTCAGTAAAAAAAAAAAAAGGTATGGCAACCCCAATACCAAAAGGACACTTTTTCGGTAAATGCTGGGGGCATGAGGCTCTGCGTATTAGTTCGATGTTTGCAACAGGAGCCTTCCTGAGGCAACTGTTCACACATTGTTTTGTGACACAGAGAACAGAGCTCAAGTCTTGCCCAGCTAACTCTTAAGTTGACCAAACTTACGAAACAAAAGTCCTCAAAGCCTGCTAAAATTCTGGCATAATAGCCTACTATTAATGTGACAAAAACAGAAGGAAAATGTGGCAATCAGGCACTACACCTAGAGCGTACACAACACCTGGGAAAGCTTGCAGCAAAGTCTCAGTGTACTTAGTACTCCCAGGAACACAAGGGGGTGCCAGCTAATTGTAAAAAGAAAAAGTGCAACAAACTATAACTGCCGAGAGAAGATTCTTTATTGCAGTGTCATACAGCAGAGGCAATCAAAAAAATGAATGTGCAGGGAGCAGGAGACCAGAGTTTCAGAGGCGGGGGCGTACCCCTGGATGACGACTACTTTCACGTCATAACAGACGTTACTTCTGGTCAGCATTACTGCTGACCGGAAGAAGCGTCTGTTATGATGTGAAACTAGTCGTCATCCAGTGCTATGCTCCCGCCTCTTGGACTCCGGTCTCCGGCTCCCTGCACGTTCAGCTTTTTGTTTGCCTCTGTTGTATGACACTGCAATAAAGAATCTTCTCTCAGCAATTCATCCGTGGGTGAATGTAGCTTTTTTCATGTTCTTCAAACAATTCTACTATTAATGTGCATGGGGGATTTCCTGACCTTCCACCGAAGGCAGTTGTCTGGAGAAAGAAGGATCTGGCATGTAGACTTTCATTACGCCTGATCCTATTTCAGACCAGAGAATTCCAAATTCAGACCCCAGACCCCCCTAAATTGATCAGATTCCATACCCACTAAATTCATCAGACCCCTAACCAGACTCCTAAATGAATTCAGATCCAAGACCAGCTACAAACCAGATCCCTAATCACACCCTGGGCAATAAAAATGATCAGGCCCCAGACCAAAGCTTAAGGCATGCTTACAATATCAAATCTACTATGGCCACCATTATTTTCCAGCACTGCCTTAAGACTCTTGGACATGGAGTTCACCAGAGCTTTACAGGTTGTCACTGGAGTCCTCTTCCACTCCTCCATGAGGAAATCACAGAGCTGGTGGTTGTTGTTCTCCCCCACCTTCCATTTGAGGATGTCCCACAGTTGCTTCATAGGGTTTAGGTCTGGAGACATGTTTGGGCAGTCCATCACCTTTACCCCCAGCTTCTTTAGCAAGAGTGGTTGTTTTGGAGGTGTCTATGGGGGCATTATTGTGTTTGAATTCTGCCCCGAGGCCCCGTCTCTGAAGGGAGGGGATCAAGGTAATCACACACTGTGGGAAGTCAAAAGCACTTGAAAGATATCCATCCTGCATTAACCCAGTCGGGTAGTAACTCACGATTAAGATGTTTATTTCCAGCTTATTCCGTTGCTTTTTTATTTAGGACACTTCATCTTAAATCTTCTTACAAAGTGGAACTTATGATGAACCAAAAACAAGGGCACAATGGCATAGACTATTGGTAAACAATGTCTCTAGTGTCATATCAAACCACTAATAAAAATACCCAAAGAGATAACACTGAGACAAAAGGTAAGGTACAAAAAGGTGTATTAACTTTATTAATAGTGACAATTATAATCAGATAAAAATGGAACAACAGCAGACAGACTACGGCATCTGAACAAGGGTCAAAGAGAAATGGGACTGCAATACATAGGTAAATGGAACTATCAAAATGACAACAATCCTGTTGTATACATACATAAAAAAGCATAGCTGTATAAAAACATATACTAGCAAATATATTGTATGTAAACGTATACACCCAGAAACAATTATGCAGTTAATAAGGTATTGCACAATGCCCAAACAAACGTGACCGCAAGACAGAAAATGATGTATGCAGTTATGGTATTGAAAAAATGGGTGTAAAAGAACAAGGGCCCCAGGAAACGGGATTACGCTGTTACAACAGTACCCAGCAATCAACTCAGTCCTGAAAACTGGCTCCAAATTCCAAGCACCCATCACAAATGCATACTGCGGGCATCTTACCGACATTCAGGATGCCACCCCAACAATGTTGTTTCGCAACAAGCTTCCTCAGGGAATGTCATTCCCTGAGGAAGCTTGTTGCGAAACAACGTTGTTGGGACAAGCACAGATCCTTCCTAAGCATGTCTATTACTTTCTGGCAGGTAGTAGTTGAGAGGTGGTTAATGGGACAATGCACAGGCAGTACCAATACCTAAATATGGTAATGCCAAATTGCAGTGTACTGTAGGTGCATATGCCAAAATACTCAAAAAAATTAGTTGGCAAACATGTGGCAAATGGGTGATAAGGTTTAGTAGCCTTGATGTATTTAAAACCATAGTCAACACTTTCCTATACAAAGTAAGACCAAGCAGTATGCTTTTTTTCCCCTCTTTTTTTTATTTTTTTTTATTTAATTGCAGACAGTGCAGATGTGTGAAACTTTAAAGACCCAATGAACAAGGCATGAATTTAGCCTAAGAAAACTTCAGGACCAGTAAATTCCACAATGTTTGTTCCTTTCTATTAGACATAGCAGCTGAGTTACATTCTTATCATTTATACAGACAAGTATAATGTTCTCAGCAAGGTCAGGACTTCTTGAATAAACAAAAATACTCTGAAGAGTGCCAAGAACATCAATCGGGTAAAGTGGTTGTTACGCCGAGCGCTCCGGGTCCCCGCTCCTCCCCGGAGCGCTCGCTACACTTCCCTCACTGCAGCGCCCCGGTCGGTTCCACGGACCCGGGGCGCTGCGTTACCACCTCCGGCCGGGATGCGATTCGCGATGCGGGTAGCGCCCGCTCGCGATGCGCACCCCGGCTCCCGTACCTTACTCGCTCCCCGTCAGTTCTGTCCCGGCGCGCGCGGCCCCGCTCCCTAGGGCGCGCGCGCGCCGGGTCTTTGCGATTTAAAGGGCCACTGCACCGCTGATTGGTGCAGTGGTTCCAATTAGTGTTTACACCTGTGCACTTCCCTATATCACCTCACTTCCCCTTCACTCCCTCGCCGGATCTTGTTGCCCTAGTGCCAGTGAAAGCGTTCCTTGTGTGTTCCTTGCCTGTGATTCCAGACCTTCTGCCGTTGCCCCTGACTACGATCCTTGCTGCCTGCCCCGACCTTCTGCTACGTCCGACCTTGCTTCTGTCTACTCCCTTGTACCGCGCCTATCTTCAGCAGCCAGAGAGGTTGAGCCGTTGCTAGGGGATACGACCTGGTCACTACCGCCGCAGCAAGACCATCCCGCTTTGCGGCGGGCTCTGGTGAAAACCAGTAGTGACTTAGAACCGATCCTCTAGCACGGTCCACGCCAATCCCTCTCTGGCACAGAGGATCCACTACCTGCCAGCCGGCATCGTGACAGTAGATCCGGCCATGGATCCCGCTGAAGTTCCTCTGCCAGTTGTCGCTGACCTCACCACGGTGGTCGCCCAGCAGTCACAACAGATTGCGCAACAAGGCCAACAGCTGTCTCAACTGACTGTTATGCTACAACAGTTACTACCACAGCTCCAGCAATCATCTCCTCCGCCAGCTCCTGTACCTCCTCCGCAGCGAGTGGCCGCTTCTGGAATACGACTATCCTTGCCGGATAAATTTGATGGGGACTCTAAGTTTTGCCGTGGCTTTCTTTCCCAATGTTCATTACACTTGGAGATGATGTCGGACCAGTTCCCCACTGAAAGGTCTAAGGTGGCTTTCGTAGTCAGCCTGCTGTCTGGAAAAGCCCTGGCTTGGGCCACACCGCTCTGGGACCGCAATGACCCCGTCACTGCCTCTGTACACTCCTTCTTCTCGGAAATTCGAAGTGTCTTTGAGGAACCTGCCCGAGCCTCTTCTGCTGAGACTGCCCTGTTGAACCTGGTCCAGGGTAATTCTTCCGTTGGCGAGTATGCCGTACAGTTCCGTACCCTTGCTTCAGAATTATCCTGGAATAATGAGGCACTCTGCGCGACCTTTAAAAAAGGCCTATCCAGCAACATTAAAGATGTTCTGGCCGCACGAGAAATCCCTGCTAACCTACATGAACTCATCCATCTTGCCACTCGCATTGACATGCGTTTTTCCGAACGGCGTCAGGAGCTCCGCCAGGATATGGACTCTGTTCGCACGAGGCGTTTCTTCTCCCCGGCTCCTCTCTCCTCTGGTCCCCTGCAATCTGTTCCTGTGCCTCCCGCCGTGGAGGCTATGCAGGTCGACCGGTCTCGCCTGACACCCCAAGAGAGGACACGACGCCGCATGGAGAATCTCTGCCTGTACTGTGCTAGTACCGAACACTTCCTGAAGGATTGTCCTATCCGTCCTCCCCGCCTGGAAAGACGTCCGCTGACTCCGCACAAAGGTGAGACAGTCCTTGATGTCTACTCTGCTTCTCCACGTCTTACTGTGCCTGTGCGGATGTCTGCCTCTGCCTTCTCCTTCTCTGCTGTGGCCTTCTTGGACTCTGGATCTGCAGGAAATTTCATCTTAGCCTCTCTCGTCAGCAAGTTCAACATCCCGGTGACCAGTCTCGCCAGACCCCTCTACATCAATTGTGTAAACAATGAAAGATTGGACTGTACTATACGTTTCCGCACGGAGCCCCTTCTAATGTGCATCGGATCTCATCACGAGAGGATTGAACTGTTGGTCCTCCCCAATTGCACTTCTGAAATCCTTCTTGGACTTCCCTGGCTTCAACTCCATTCCCCAATCCTGGATTGGTCCACTGGGGAGATCAAGAGTTGGGGGCCCTCTTGTTCCAAGGACTGCTTAAAACCGGTTCCCAGTAAACCTTGCCGTGTCCCTGTGCTTCCTCATGTAACCGGTCTCCCTAAGGCCTATATGGACTTTGCGGACGTTTTTTGCAAAAAACAAGCTGAGACTCTACCTCCTCACAGGCCTTATGATTGTCCCATTGACCTCCTCCCGGGCACTACTCCACCCCGGGGCAGAATCTATCCTCTGTCCGTCCCAGAGACTCTTGCCATGTCTGAATACGTCCAAGAAAATTTAAAAAAGGGCTTTATCCGTAAATCCTCCTCTCCTGCCGGAGCCGGATTTTTCTTTGTGTCCAAAAAAGATGGCTCTCTACGTCCTTGCATTGACTACCGCGGTCTTAATAAAATCACGGTTAAGAACCGCTACCCCCTACCCCTCATCTCTGAACTCTTTGATCGTCTCCAAGGTGCCCATATTTTTACCAAACTGGACTTAAGAGGTGCTTATAATCTCATCCGCATCAGAGAGGGGGATGAATGGAAAACGGCATTTAACACCAGAGATGGACACTTTGAGTATCTGGTCATGCCCTTTGGTCTATGCAACGCCCCTGCCGTCTTCCAAGACTTTGTTAATGAAATTTTTCGTGATCTACTATACTCCTGTGTTGTTGTATATCTGGACGATATCCTGATTTTTTCTGCCAATCTAGAAGAACACCGCCAGCATGTCCGTATGGTTCTTCAGAGACTTCGTGATAATCAACTCTATGCCAAAATAGAGAAATGTCTGTTTGAATGCCAATCTCTTCCTTTTCTAGGATACTTGGTCTCTGGCCAGGGACTACAAATGGACCCAGATAAACTCTCTGCCGTCTTAGATTGGCCACGCCCCTCCGGACTCCGTGCCATCCAACGTTTTTTGGGGTTCGCCAATTATTACAGGCAATTTATTCCACATTTTTCTACCATTGTGGCTCCTATTGTGGCTTTAACAAAAAAAAATGCCGATCCCAAGTCCTGGCCTCCTCAAGCGGAAGACGCCTTTAAACGACTCAAGTCTGCCTTTTCTTCGGCTCCCGTGCTCTCCAGACCTGACCCATCTAAACCCTTCCTATTGGAGGTTGATGCCTCCTCAGTGGGAGCTGGAGCTGTCCTTCTACAAAAAAACTCTTCCGGGCATGCTGTTACTTGTGGTTTTTTTTCCAGGACCTTCTCTCCGGCGGAGAGGAACTACTCCATCGGGGATCGAGAGCTTCTAGCCATTAAATTAGCACTTGAGGAATGGAGGCATCTGCTGGAGGGATCAAGATTTCCAGTTATTATTTACACCGATCACAAGAACCTCTCCTACCTCCAGTCTGCCCAACGGCTGAATCCTCGTCAGGCCAGGTGGTCTCTGTTCTTTGCCCGATTTAATTTTGAAATTCACTTTCGGCCTGCTGATAAAAACATTAGGGCCGATGCTCTCTCTCGTTCCTCAGATGCCTCTGAAATTGAACTCTCTCCTCAACACATCATTCCTCCTGACTGCCTGATTTCCACTTCTCCAGCCTCCATCAGGCAAACTCCTCCAGGAAAGACCTTTGTTTCTCCACGCCAACGCCTTGGGATCCTCAAATGGGGTCACTCCTCCCATCTCGCAGGTCATGCGGGCATCAAGAAATCTGTGCAACTCATCTCTCGCTTCTATTGGTGGCCGACTCTAGAGACTGATGTGGTGGACTTTGTGCGAGCCTGCACTATCTGTGCCCGGGATAAGACTCCTCGCCAGAAGCCCGCTGGTTTTCTTCATCCTCTACCTGTCCCCGAACAACCTTGGTCTCTGATTGGTATGGATTTTATTACTGACTTACCCCCATCCCATGGCAACACTGTTATTTGGGTGGTCGTTGATCGATTCTCCAAAATGGCACATTTCATCCCTCTTCCTGGCCTTCCTTCAGCGCCTCAGTTGGCTAAACAATTTTTTGTACACATTTTTCGTCTTCACGGGTTGCCTACACAGATCGTCTCGGATAGAGGCGTCCAATTTGTGTCTAAATTCTGGAGGGCTCTCTGTAAACAACTCAAGATTAAATTAAATTTTTCTTCTGCATACCATCCTCAATCCAATGGACAAGTAGAGAGAATTAACCAGATCTTGGGTGACTATTTACGACATTTTGTTTCCTCCCGCCAGGATGACTGGGCAGATCTTCTACCTTGGGCCGAATTCTCGTATAATTTCAGAATCTCTGAATCTTCCTCCAAATCTCCGTTTTTCGTGGTGTACGGCCGTCACCCTCTTCCCCCCCTCCCTACCCCCTTGCCCTCTGGTCTGCCCGCTGTGGATGAAATTTCTCGTGATCTTTCCACCATATGGAAAGAGACCCAAAATTCTCTCTTACAGGCTTCTTCTCGCATGAAGAGATTCGCAGATAAGAAAAGAAGAGCTCCTCCCATTTTTTCCCCTGGAGACAAGGTATGGCTCTCCGCTAAATATGTCCGTTTCCGTGTCCCGAGCTATAAGTTGGGACCACGCTATCTTGGTCCTTTTAAAGTTTTGTGTCAAATTAATCCTGTCTCTTACAAACTTCTTCTTCCTCCTTCTCTTCGTATCCCTAATGCCTTTCACGTCTCTCTTCTTAAACCTCTCATCCTCAACCGTTTTTCTCCTAAATCTGTTCCTCCCACTCCTGTTTCCGGCTCCTCGGACATCTTCTCTGTCAAAGAGATTTTGGCCTCTAAAAAGGTCAGGGGAAGAACTTTTTTTTTTAGTGGATTGGGAGGGTTGTGGTCCAGAAGAGAGGTCCTGGGAACCTGAGGACAATATCCTGGACAAAAGTCTGATCCTCAGGTTCTCAGGCCCCAAGAAGAGGGGGAGACCCAAGGGGGGGGGTACTGTTACGCCGAGCGCTCCGGGTCCCCGCTCCTCCCCGGAGCGCTCGCTACACTTCCCTCACTGCAGCGCCCCGGTCGGTTCCACGGACCCGGGGCGCTGCGTTACCACCTCCGGCCGGGATGCGATTCGCGATGCGGGTAGCGCCCGCTCGCGATGCGCACCCCGGCTCCCGTACCTTACTCGCTCCCCGTCAGTTCTGTCCCGGCGCGCGCGGCCCCGCTCCCTAGGGCGCGCGCGCGCCGGGTCTTTGCGATTTAAAGGGCCACTGCACCGCTGATTGGTGCAGTGGTTCCAATTAGTGTTTACACCTGTGCACTTCCCTATATCACCTCACTTCCCCTTCACTCCCTCGCCGGATCTTGTTGCCCTAGTGCCAGTGAAAGCGTTCCTTGTGTGTTCCTTGCCTGTGATTCCAGACCTTCTGCCGTTGCCCCTGACTACGATCCTTGCTGCCTGCCCCGACCTTCTGCTACGTCCGACCTTGCTTCTGTCTACTCCCTTGTACCGCGCCTATCTTCAGCAGCCAGAGAGGTTGAGCCGTTGCTAGGGGATACGACCTGGTCACTACCGCCGCAGCAAGACCATCCCGCTTTGCGGCGGGCTCTGGTGAAAACCAGTAGTGACTTAGAACCGATCCTCTAGCACGGTCCACGCCAATCCCTCTCTGGCACAGAGGATCCACTACCTGCCAGCCGGCATCGTGACAGTGGTTTAGACAAGCAAAACTGGGGGTCAATAAGGAGAGAGGACACGATAAGGATATGCTCGCACTTAATGCTTCATTGCTTCATTTGTGGTAATTTACCACAGAGTCCTGATGTGCTATTATGGTGAATGTCACATTACTGTATGGTTTTTAGTGTTGAGCGCGAATATTCGAAATGCACTTCGTAATGTTTTGTTTTGTTTTTTTTCTTCACAGTACACATGACAACAATGATGCGTACTGTGTAAAAAGTGATCATACCTCCCTGCTCCCAGCTTGTGGGCCAAAGATGGCTCCAATATTATTTACTGTGTGAGTTGGTGTGGAGTGCGAATATTTCGTATATGCAAATATTCGCCAATATCGGCACTTCCAGAGGACACCCTTCTCTTAGTGTTAGATAGGGTAGGTTAGTTTAGTAGAGGTTCTAGTGTAGGGTATATTGTTAGTTAGTTGAAAGATATAATCAAGCATGCGCACTATATGGATTTCATTACTATATTCGCATGGAAAAAAAGTGAACGAACATAGTGAATATGCAAATTTTTCAAACATAGGGCGAATATTCATCCATATATTCGCAATATATCGCAAATTTGAATATGGCCCCATGCCACTCATCACTAATGGTTTCAGGGGTACACTTGAGACTGGTTATATAGAAAATGGAGTCAACTAGTAAAGCAGCCTCCAACTTGCCATTTTTTCATACAGTATTTTTTGTTGGTTAAACCTACAAAATTCCGCCATATAGTACCTAATTAACATACAAAATTCTAACAATAGTCCTTCTACATAACATTGAAAATATCTGTCCAGTTTATACCATCATACACCACTAAATAATATAGGATCCTTCAGGGACCTCAGGATATAGGGACTATAGGCATTTGCCCCCTAAACCATGAGTACATTGTTTTTAATTGTGATCTTGAAAATGCTCACAAAGCTCCAGTTTTTGCATACTCAACGTCTGCTCCATTCATTGTCTGTAAGAGTGCTGAAAACAATCAAGTACCTAATTTGACTATACTGTGAACAAGAGCTAAGTGTCCATGGTGGCAAAACCACTTTTTACCTTAAAGAAGATGTGGTTTAACTGCTTGACCATGTGCATCCTGATTCTCATAAAAGCTGATGGTTACCTAGTAAGTGACCACTTCTATTTTGGGGCGATTAAGCTCTAGTCACACAGAGAAGTGGCTTATGGTGTTCTGTGTGGACCACAATTGAGGCAGTATAGGTTGAGTACATCAGCTTGGGAGTGGTGCACTCTGGGTAGTCTACTGGGTTGTGGAAACAAGGTCAGCCTGATATGGGGAACCTGTAGAAAGAGAGACATGGAGTTCTCAAACCTGAGGAAGGCTGCAGTTTGGTCCTGTTTGGTGCTGGGGGGGGGGGGGGGGGGATCCCTGTTCCTGATGGGATAGTAGATACCTGGATCTGGATCTGGTTACTCTGCAGGCCTGTAGGATGGGCTGTATAATTAGGCCTAATCTGTGGCCTAGATAGAGTGGTCAGGCTTCCGGCCTGTTCTGCACTGACCTGAGAGCAGTAGGCTGGACCAACAGTAGAGTAAGTAGTATCCCTATAAGTGTGGTCCATGGGGACAAGTTTACCATGCAAACACTGCTGAATAGAGACCTAAGGGTCAGGCCTTATAGAGTCCAAGTGGTGCCTGTAGAACAGCCTCCTGGGTAATAGTTTCCTCAAAGCATGCATTTACACATATGGGAATATTTTGAAAACCCACATACAATTATTGGATAAATTACGTAAGTACCAGTTACAGCATTTTATTCAGTGCCATAAGAGCCTCGTCTTAAAAGCCCCCGTATGTAAAAATCTCATAATTTATAAACTTTACACAACATATCTGTTTTTAAGGAACATATTAGGTAAAGTGATATATATAGAGACTAGAGTTGAGAGCGAATATTTGAAATGTGAATTTTTACCGCGAATATGGGCACTTTGCTATTTTGCGAATATTTAGAATATAGTGATATATATTCGGAATGGAAAATATTCATTTTTTTTGTTTAATATGCAAATATTTATGGGAATATCGGCACTTCCGGACTGGACACTGATCCCGCTCTTCTTTTAGGTGAAAGATATAATTGCACATGCGCACTATGCGAATTTCATTACGAATGTTCGCATTGAAAAAAAAAGAGAGAACGAACAAAGCGAATATGCGAATTTCACTAAATAGGACGAAAATTTGTCCATATAATCGCGAAATCTCGCAAATTCGAATATGACCCCTGCCACTCATCACTAATAGAGACTGGCAGGAGGCCCGACCAAGATGACTTGTAGTTAATTGCTAACAATGTAGTAGAAATCTAATCCAAAAGAGAGTTAATTCTAGTCCAGGGCAAAGTGCCCTTCATTGTAACAGAAAACCGTCACATCTTCCTATAACTTTTTACTTCAATGTGTCAGGCTAGCATTAAACAATCACCTTAACGGGGTATTCTGTTATCAGAAAATTCGATTTAACCCCTTAACGACCAAGGACATAAATGTATGTCCTGGTGATAAGATACTTAGTGCACCAGGACGAATATTTGCGTCCTGTATATGACCACGAGAATCGGAGCGATGCTCAGATCATGCACGGCTAGTCCCGGCTGCTGATCGCAGCCAGGGACCCGCCGGTAATGGCCGACATCCGCGATCGTGCGGATGTCTGCCATTAACCCCTCAGATGCCATGATCAATACAGATCACGACATCTGCAGGAGTGTGGACAGAAATATGGATGATTGGATCGCCTGCAGCACTGCCGCGGCTATCCGATCATCCAGAACGGCTCACAGAGGTCCCCTCACCTGCCTCTGCCGCCTTCCACGGGTCTTCTGCTCTGGTCTGAGAAAGGGCAGACCAGAGCAGAAGATGACTGATAACACTGATCAGTGCTATGCTCTCTGGATAGCATTGAACAGTATTAGCAATCAAAGGATTGCTATGGGGACTATTAAAGTGTAAAAATAAAAGTAAAAATAAATAAATAAATAAAGTAAACAAAATTAGAAAAATGCCCTCCCCAATAAAAATGTAAGATGTCCTTTTTTCCCCATTTTACCCGCATAAAGTGTAAAAGAAAATAATACATATATTTGGTATCGCCGCGTGAGTAAATGTCCGAACTATTAAAATCTAATGTTATTGATCCCTTACAGTGAACGGCGTGAATGTAAAAAAAAAAAAAAAGCACAAAATTTAAAATTAGTAAAAATTGTATATGCACAAATGAGGTATCAATAAAAAGAACAGATCATAATGCAAAAATTAGCCCTCATACTACCTCTTATACGGAAGAATGAAAAAGTTATAGGTCATCAAAATAGAAGGGTTTTAAACATACTATCATTTTAATCGTATTGACCTACAGAATAAAGAACACATGTCATTTTTACTGTAAATTGTACAGCGTGAAAACAGCGTGATGTCATTACGTAGGACAACCGGTCGTGCAAAAAACAAGCCCTCATACTATTCTGTGGATGAAAATATAAAAGAGTTATGATTTTTAGAAGAGGAAAAAACGAAAATGCAAAAATAAAATTGGCCTGGTCCTTAAGATCAAAATGGGCTTGGTCCTTAAGGGGTTAAAGAAGACATATGGCTAACCACCCAAAAATGTGATTGCATTATCATTAAATAGCTAATGCACTCTTCCGTCCCTGAGATATTGGGGTTAATAATTTGTCAATTTAGGCAGTCAGTCAGATGGGCGTGAACTAGATTTAAATAATGGGAGTATATATCAGGTGATGGGCAGGATTATACAGTCAGGGAGTGTGTATTAGACATACAAGCACCTCACACCATAAGCTATTTAATGACAAAAAAATCTAATTTTTTTTTTGGGGGGGGGGGGGGGGGGTTGGCCACAGGTCCTCTTCAAATAAAGCAGGAGGTCTCAGGAGGTATGGCTGGATCGTGTCTCTAAGTTCAAGTCCTGCCCCCTGAGTGATGTTATCACTTTTGATCAGCTCATACAGCCCAAATTACCACCTCTTCCCAGCCCACACAGCTCTGTCATATATACATGCACATATGTATATACATATATATCTTTATGAAGGTGAAAAAAGAGGTATATTTATACCATGTTTTTCTCCTACTCTGGACAGTTCCTAAAATGGACAGAGATGTTAGCAGAGAGCACTGTGGTCATGATGTCAGCAGAGAGCTCTGTGTTCCACAAAGAAAAGCATTTCCACTGTAGTATTCAGCAGCTAATATGTACTGGAAGGATTAACATTTTTTAATAGAAGTAATTTACAAATCTTTTTAACTTTCTAGCACCGGAGTACCCCTTTAACCTTCCAGTCACTTTCTTCAGCATAGTATTACAGAGAGGGGCACATAGCTTTGTGTTCCTCATACATTTCAACAAGCTGCCTCAACTTCATAAACCTTAGCAGAGGAGGCAGGAATATTTTTTCAGCGCAATTATGTGCCTTTCTTCCACAAAGAAATCATCTACCTGGTTATACTAGTCTGTAGACGGTATGATACCCAGCAGTTCATTCCTAATAGTGCAATTTTGTGTTTAGTACACAGCTTTTTTTGGCTGCAGAACTGTTGTCTACTGCTGGTGTTTTACAAAAAATATATATATTTTTAAGGGTACTGTAGCGCATTTTTCTGCCCTCATACCGCATATGTACATCTAAGTAGTGTACTATTTAGTACCTGTTAATCTGTCAAGGGCCTACATACTGTGAAAGGACAGACAAATTAATCACCGGGTGGTGTTTAAAAAAAAATAAAAAAATTACAGAGTTTTTAGGCGTATTGTAGTGCATTTTTCTGCCCTTATCAGTGCATACTACAATATAAGAATTTAGGTGCACTACTGTGGGAGATGTGAACAATGACATTGGCTAACCCTCAACACTGATGTTATAATTGAGACATTAGCCAGTATATCCTTGCATGAAGGACATACCTGAGCCCGCACACCAATGTCATTGTTCACATCTCCCACAGTAGTGCACTTAAATTCTTGTATTGTATTATTCTAATTGTTACACATCCACATCGTTAATCGGGTGTAGGATGCCATTGTGGCACTCGTAGTCTGCGGCAGGCATCCCCCATTGTATGCATTTTTATGCTGGGGATCACCCTTAGCAACAGACCACAAGGGTAGGATCTGCTCCCCCAGTATATATGCACAATTGCATTTGGGGTTGAGCACCTATTGCCTGCCAGTTGCTCTTTTTTTTGTCTTATCAGTGCATACCGCATACGTACATCTAAGTAGTGTATTCTTTTTTACCTGTTAATCTGTCAAGGGCCTACATACTTTGAAAGGACAGACAAAAGTAATCAACGGATGGTGTTTAAAAAAAATTACAGAGTATTTAGGCGTATTGTTGTGCATTTTTCTGCTCTCATCAGTGCATACCGCACACGTACATCTAAGTAGTGTATTATTTAGTACCTGTTAATCTGTCAAGGGCCTACATACTATGAAAGGCCAGCCAAAATTAATCACCTGCTGCTGTCCTAGACAAATACTGTCTTAAGCGTAGTGAAGTGTATTGTACTCCCCTCATATACGCACTGAGTATGTCAGGCAGAGAAGTGCCAGGACATGCACAGAGGAGTGGCAGAGTCCTAAAACCTTCAGGCAGAGGTCGCAGCAGACTAGGGGCGAGTGGCAGCAGGAGTCACAGTGAGCGGCCTGAGCTCCCTTTATCAGCTAGCATGTCTTGACCAGCAACCCATCCGCCATCGTCGATTGGTTAACACTGTCATCCACTTCATCACAAGTGACATCTGACACCCCCAGTCAACAGTAGGTGGGTTCCTCAGACACAACCCTCAGTTGGCATGGCCCGGGAGCAATCCCTGTCCTCCCATTTCCTTTGTCCTATGCTGTTCCTTCTCCTACAGAAGTATCTTATGCTGTGGGTTCAGCTCCACTATTCAGTGAGGATGATCTAATAGAGGACAGTCAGCAGCTACTGCCCAGCCAAGAAGTGGAGGAGACATCCGCCGCTTCCTCCGCTAGGCGGGCAAGTAGTGATGAGGAGAGTGATGTGGGAGGCGGTGTTGCCAGGGTTCAGGGTCCTGAAGCAGACACTGTTGAGGAACCTGAGGAGGACATCAGTGACGTGCAGACACTTGTTGAGGATGATGAAGCCGATCGCATTTGGGAGCCGGGTGCAGAAGCAGCTTCATCATCATCAGGGGAAGAGAGTTGCAGGTTGCCCGTGAGGCAGCAGCTGAGCCAGCAAGGAGGTAGCATGGTTGGCAGTCAGCATTGTGGCAGAAGCTGAAATTCTGGAACCAAACGTGCCCGGGGGAGACCACCTGCTTCGCGGCAGCCTACCTTCTCGGGAGGTAGGGGAACAGGGGTTCCTGGAGACGGCGGCAGTAGCAGTCAATTAGTGCGGACTGTTGATGGGAAAATCAGCTACTCGTCGGTGTGGCAGTTTTTCATCAAGCATTCGGGGGACAAACCTTGAACATCCGCTTGAACATCCGCTGGACTTCTGGGCAGCCAAACTTGATTTATGGACACAACTAGCAGAGTTTGCCCTTGAAAAGCTGTCCTACCCAGCCAGTAGTGTCACCCCAAGGAGAATCGTTTGTCCACAAAAAATGTGGAGAGACTGACCTTTGTGAAGATGAATCAGGCATGGATCAGCCAGGATTTCCACCCACCAATGCCAGATGCATCAGAGTAGATTGACCATGGTGCCACACCAACACTTCATGAATATGGATAGTGCCAAACAGATTTAACCCCTTCCCGACCTATGACATACCTGTACGTCATGAGTTGGGAAGGTGTTCCCGACCCATGACATACAGGTACGCCCTGAACATTTTTGCCGCTACTCGCGGCATCCCGCAGCGCCCAGTAAGATGGTGGCTATCACTGACAGCCAGCCATCTTACCATGCGACCACGGGGGGTTTCATCCCCCACCCACCCCCAGCGATCGCTGCTATCAGCTAGTCAAACCTGACTAGCTGATAGCAGCGCGGTGTGTGAGTCCCGATCACGGGAATCGGGACACACACCACGCTAAGTGTCCCTGACCCGTCCCCCGGCGTCACTTACCCGGCCATGCGGTGTCCCGAGCGGTCCCGGCGCGAGCGGGGCGTCCTCCAGGCGGTCCCGGCGGCGCTGCGTCCCGGCGGTGAGTTTCCGGCAGCAGGGCGGCATCTTCATTGGCAGCAGCGATCTCACTGCTGCCTCTGGGAGTTTCAAAACTGCAACTCCCAGCATGCCCAGACAGCCTCTGGCTTTCTGGGCATGCTGGGAGTTGTAGTTTTGCAACATCTGGAGGTCCACGGTTTGGAGACCACTGTATAATGGTCTCCAATCTGTGCTCTTCCAGATGTTGCAAAACTACAAATCTCAGCATGCTCAGTATGTCCAGGCATGCTGGGAGTTGTAGTTCTCTAACATCTGGAAGAGCACAGATTGGAGACCATTATACAGTGGTCTCCAAACTGTGGACCTCCAGATGTTGTAAAACTACAACTCCCAGCATGCCCCGACTGCCCAACCATGCTGGAAGTTGTAGTTCGGCAACATCTGATCCTTCAGATATTGCCGAACTACAACTTCCAGCATGCCTGGGCAGTCTGGGCATGCTGGGAGTTGTAGTTTTGCAACAACTGGAGGCACACTAGTTGGGAAACATTGTCCGTTTCCTACCTCAGTGCCTCCAGCTGTTGCAATTGCTGCAAAACTATAACTCCCAGCATGCACTGACAGACCATGCATGCTGGGAGTTGTAGTTTTGCAACAGCTGGAGGCACACTGGTTTGGAAACACTAAGTTTGGTTGCAAAACACTTGAAAGTTTATTACTTAACTTAGTGTTTCCAAACCAGTGTACCTCCAGCTGTTGCAAAACTACAACTCCCAGCATGCACGGACAGCCAAAGGGCATGCTCGGAGTTTGCAACAGCTGGATGTTTGCCCCCTCCCCCCAATGTGAATGTACAGGGTACACTCACATGGATGGAGGTTTACAGTGAGTGCTGCAAGTTTGAGATGGCACAAATTTTGCGCTGCAGCTCAAACTTCCAGCGGCAAACTTGCTGTGAACCTCTGCCCATGGGACTGTACCCTAAAAACACTACACTACACTAACACTAACCTAAAATAAAAAGTAAAAAACACTACATAAACACATACCCCTACACAGCCCCCCTCCCCCCAAAAAATGAAAAACGTCTGGTACGCTACTGTTTCCAAAACGGAGCCTCCAGCTGTTGCAAAATAACAACTCCCAGTATTGCCGGACAGCCATTGACTGTCCAGGCATGCTGGGAGTTTTGCAACAGCTGGAGGCACCCTGTTTGGGAATCATTGGCATAGAATACCCCTATGTCCACCCCTATGCAAATCCCTAATTTAGGCCTCAAATGCGCATGGCGCTCTCTCACTTTGGAGCCCTGTCGTATTTCAGGGCAACAGTTTTGGGACACATATGGGGTATCGCCGTACTCGGGAGAAATTGCCTTACAAATTTTGGGGGGCTTTTTCTTCTTTAACCCCTTATGAAATGGTGAAGTTGGGGTCTACACCAGCATGTTAGTGTGAAAAAATAATTTTTTTACACTGACATGCTAGTGTTGCCCTATACTTTTCATTTTCACAAGAGGTAAAAGGGAAAAAAGACCCTCTAAATTTGTAATGCAATTTCTCCCGAGTACGGAGATACCCCATATGTGGGCGCAAAGTGCTCTGGGGGCGCACAACAAGGCCCAGAAGGGAGAGTGCACCATGTACATTTGAGGTGATTTGCACAGGGTTGGCTGATTGTTACAGCAGTTCTGACAAACGCAAAACAATAAATATCCATATGTGACCCCATTTTGGAAACTACACCCCTCACGGAATGTAATAAGGGGTGCAGTGAGCATTTACACCCCACTGGTGTATGACTGATTTTTGGAACAGTGGTCTGTGAAAATGAAAAATAAAAATTTTCATTTGCACAGTCCACTGTTTCAAATATCTGTCAAACGCCAGTGGGGTGTAAATGCTCACTGCACCCCTTATTAAATTCCATGAGAGGTATAGTTTCCAAAATGGGGTCACATGTGGGGGGGTCCACTGTTCTGGCACCATAGGGGCTTCCTAAATGGGACATGCCCCCCAAAAACCCTTTCAGAAAAACTCACTCTCCAAAATCCCATTGTCGCTCCTTCCCTTCTGAGCCCTCTACTGCGCCCGCCGAACACTTTACATACGCATATGAGGTATTTCCTTACTCGAGAGAAATTGGTTTACAAATTTTAGGGTGATTTCTCTCCTTTTACCCCTTGTAAAAATTCAAAAATTGGGTCTACAAGAACATGCGAGTGTAAAAAATGAAGATTTAGAATTTTCTCCTTCACTTTGCTGCTATTCCTGTGAAACACCTAAAGAGTTAAAACACTTACTGAATGTCATTTTGAATACTTTGGGGGGTGCAGTTTTTATAATGGGGTCATTTATGGGGTATTTCTAATATGAAGACCCTTAAAATCCACTTCCAACCTGAACTGGGCCCTGAAAAAGTACGATTTTGAAAATGTTGAGAAAAATTGGAAAATTGCTGCGGAACTTTGAAGCCCTCTGGTGTCCTCCAAAAGTAAAAACTTGTCAATTTTTTGATGCAAACACAAAGTAGACATATTGTATATGTGAATCAATATGTAATTTATTTGGAATATCCATTTTCCTTTCAAGCAGAGACTTTCAAAGTTAGAAAAATGCAAAATATGTCACGAAAAAACAATCTCGGAATCAGAATGATAACTAAAAGCATTCCAGAGTTATTAATGTTTAAAGTGACAGTGGTCAGATTTTCAAAAAATGCCCAGGTCCTGAAAGTGAAAATGGGCTTGGTCATGAAGGGGTTAAAGGGGTACTCCGGTGAAAAACTTTTTTTTTAAATCAACTGGTGCCAGAAAGTTAAACAGATTTGTAAATTACTTCTATTAAAAAATCTTAATCCTTCCTGTACTTATTAGCTGCTGAATACTACAGCGGAAATTCTTTTCTTTTTGAAACACAGAGCTGTCTGCTGACATAATGAGCACAGTGCTCTCTGCTGACATCTCTGTCCATTTTAGGAACTGACCAGAACAGCATATGTTTGCTATGGGGATTTTTACTCTGGACAGTTCCTAAAATGGACAGAGATGTCAGCAGAGAGCACTGTGCTCGTGCTCGTGACAGCTCTGTGTTTCAAACGGAAAATAATTTCCACTGTAGCATTTAGCAGCTAATAAGTACAGGAAGGATTAAGATTTTCTAATAGAAGTAATTTACAAATCTGTTTAACTTTCTGGCACCAGTTGCTTAAAAAAAAAAAAAAAAAAAAGTTTTCCACTGGAGTACCCCTTTAACCCCTTAACGACGCAGGACGTATATTTATGTCCTGCGCCGGCTCCCGCATCACATCACGTCGGTCCTGGCGCTCATCAACGGCCGGGACCCGCGGCTAAAACCAAACATCGCCGATCGCGGCAATGTGTGGTATTAACCCTTTAGAAGCTGCGGTCAAAGCGGACTGCCGCTTCTAAAGTGAAAGTATCCCAGCTAGTCAGTTGGGCTGTTCGGGACCGCCACGGTGAAATCACGGCGTCCCGAACAGCTTACAGGACACCGGGAGGAACCTTACCTGCCTCCTCGGTGTCCGATCGACGAATGACTGCTCCGTGCCTGAGATCCAGGCAGGAGCAGTCAAGCACCGATAACACTGATCACAGGCGTGTTAATACACGCCTGTGATCTGTGTAAAAGATCAGTGTGTGCAGTGTTATAGGTCCCTATGGGACCTATAACACTGCAAAAAAAATGTAAAAAAAAAGTGTTAATAAAGGTCATTTAACCCCTTCCCTAATAAAAGTTTGAATCACCCCCCTTTTCCCATAAAAAAATAAAACAGTGTAAATAAAATAAAAAATAAACATATATGTGGTATCGCCGCGTGCGTAAATGTCCAAACTATAAAAATATATCATTAATTAAACCACTCGGTCAATGGCGTACGCGCAAAAAAATTCCAAAGTCCAAAAAAGCGTATTTTGGTCACTTTTTATACCATTAAAAAATGAATAAAAAGTGATCAAAAAGTCAGATCAAAACAAAAATCATACCGATAAAAACTTCAGATCATGGCGCAAAAAAAAAATTAGCCCTCATACCGCCCTGTACGTGGAAAAATAAAAAAGTTATAGGGGTCAGAAGAGGACATTTTTTAACGTATAAATTTTCCTGCATGTAGTTATGATTTTTTCCAGAAGTACGACAATATCCAACCTATATAAGTAGGGTATCATTTTAACCGTATGGACCTACAGAATAATTATAAGGTGTCATTTGTACCAAAATATGCACTGCGTAGAAACTGAAGACCCCAAAACTTACAAAATGGCGTTTTTTCTTCGATTCTGTCGCACAATTATTTTTTTTCCCGTTTCGCCGTGAATTTTTGGGTAAAATGACTAATGTCACTGGAAAGTAGAATTGGTGACACAAAAAATAAGCCATAAAATGGATTTTTAGGTGGAAAATTGAGAGGGTTATGATTTTTAAAAGGTAAGGAGGAAAAAACGAAAGTGCAAAAACGGAAAAACCATGAGTCCTTAAGGGGTTAAGGCACTGCTACCCATTTACAAACATTCCATCCATTTTCATCACCGGGTACTGGTATTGCCACCCACCGCACCACTCTGTCACCGAGTCACTTTCAGGACTCCTGATGCTGCTGCTACCACCTCCAGGCTGTTTCATTCAGCCCCTATTTTGTCTCCTTATGCTTCTGCCAACTCCAGGCTGTGCCATTCAGCCACTAGATGGTCTCCTCATGCTTCGCACACCTCCAGGCTGTATGATTCAGACACAATATGGGCTCCTTATGCTTTCCCCACCTCCAGGCTTTGTCATTCAGCCAATATATTGTTTTCTGATGCTACTGGGACTGTCTTGGATATTACCTACAATTGTTTTATGGTAGCGCTAGCAAACATACATGCTCAATAGAGATTTCAACATTGATCTTTTAATGTTAGGGATTGTGAAGCCCTCTGATGTACGCATCCTGCCACCTGTGTGTTTCAGGAACTACCTGGCTTACTGATGCTGCTGGGCCTGGGTCTAAACTTTTTTGATGTTAGAACTAGCTAGCATACATATTCTACACAGATTTCAACATTAACTTTTTAATGTTAGGGGTTGTGAAGCCCTCTTGTAAACTCATGCTGATGCCTGCTCCAGGCTGTGTGTTTCAGGAACTACTGTGCTTAGTGATGCTGCTTGGCTTGGGCCTTAAATTCTTTGATGATAGCACGAGGTAACACACCACTTCAATAGAGATTTCAACATTGATCTTTCAATCTTAGGGGTTATGAAACCCTCTTGTGTACTGCTGATGCCTACTCTTCACTGTGTGTTGGCTTACTGATGCTGCTGGGCTTGGGCCTTAGATTTTTGGATGTTAGCACTAGCTTACGTACATGCTAAATAGAGATTTCAACATTTATCTTTCAATCTTAGGGGTTATGAAATCCTCTTGTGTACTTCTGCTCCTGGCTGCTCCTGTCTGTGTCATTCAGCAACTACATGGTTTAGTGATGATGCTGGGCTTGGGCCTTCAATTTTTGGATGGTAGCACTTGCTAACATGCATCTTCAATAGAGATTTCAACATTCACCTTTTAATGTTAGGGGTTGTGAACCCCTCTTGTGTACTCATGCTGCTGCCGGCTCCTGTATGTGCCATATAGCAACTACATGGTTTAGTGATGCTGCTGGGCCTAGGGCATTACCCATATATGTTTATGGTAGCACTAGGTACCATACATCTTCAATTGAAATTTCAAAATTCATCTTTTATTATTAGAGATTGAGAGACCCTATTGTCCCCTAATCTGCTGCCAACTCCAGGCTGTGCCATTCAGACACTATATGGTCTCCTTATGCTTCAGCCACCTCCAGACTGTATCATTCAGCCACTATATGGTCTCCATATATTGACTGTGTATTGTAGGAAACATGTGGCTATCCTTGAGTTACTCTCCCAGCATTATTGCCATGTTTATACCAGACCAGTAATAAAAGAAATATTGCCGAGGACTAACAGAAACAGGGAACTGTGGATACTGACCACCGGTTGTTGGAATTGACTGACTATCCCAGGTGGTAGATTTACCATTTTGAAGTTTCTCAGTTCCAGTAGGCTTTAAGTCATTCATTCTTTGTTGTGGTTCTTCAGTTGCAGAATTAAGTTGTATCATGTTTTCCTGTTCCTCCGATGAGCTAATGTCACTGGAACACACAATACTCATATTGTCATCTAATGAAGGATCCTTTTCTTCAGAGAACGTATGTATCATTTTATTCTTTTGAATGTCAGGTGGACAATTTCTGATTCTAAAGGAATTTTGTAATCTGTGACACAGGTAAAAATAAGTATTTTTAAGCCTACAGAAGCGTATTTTTCTGCCCTCATTAGTGCATGCCACATACCTACATCTAAGTAGTGTACTATTTTGTACCTGTTAATCTGTCAAGGGTCTATATACTGTGAAAGGACAGCCAATAGTACACACCTGCTGCTGTTCTAGACAAATACTGTTTTAAGCGAAGTGAAGCATATTGTACTCCCCTCATATATGTAATAAGTATGTCAGGCAGAGTAGTGAAATTTCTATTTCAAAATCCTTAATTTAAATTCTTAAATTTAAAAATCATAAATTTCAATGGTCTCCTCATGCTGCTGCCAAGTCTAGGCTGTGCCATTGGGACACTATATGGTCTCCTCATGCTTCAGCCAACTCCAGGCTGTGTCATTCAGCCAAAATAGGGTTTTCTGATGTTGGTGGGCCTGGGCCTGGGAATAAAAACTTTTGTTATGGTAGCTAGTGTATGGTATGATAGCTAGCTACCCAAAATCTTCAGTTTAAATTTCAAACTTCGTCTTTTTTTTCTTAGGGATTGTGAAGCCCTGTGGTCTCTTCTTGCTTTAGCCAAATTCAGGCTGTGCCATTCACACCCTATATAGTCTCCTCCTACTGATTCCACCTCCAGGCTCTGTCATTGTGCTGCCATGTGACATGTGACTCCTTGTTAAATTAGGTCCTTTGTACCCACACCCCGGGGCCCGGGACACTAAAAATTGGGAGTTAAAAGTTCAATTTCAAAATCCTCCATTTCAATTTCAAAATCTTAGATTTCTATTTAAAATTCTTATATTTCAATGGTCTCCTCATGCTTTTACCAACTACAGGCTATGTCATTCAGGCAATATATGGTTTACTGATGCTGCTGGGCCTGGGTCTGGGAATAAAAATGTTGTTATGTTAGCACTACCTACCCAAAATCTTCGGTTTACATTTCAGAATTCATTTTATAATCTTAGGGATTGTTAAGGCCTAGTATCTACTCATGCTGCTGCCAACTCCTGGCTGTGCCATTCAGACACTATATGGTCTCCTCATGCTTCAGCCAACTCCAGGCTGTGCCATTCAAGCAATATTTGGTTTACTGATGCTGCTGGGACTGGGACTGGGACTAAAAATGTTGTTATGGTAGCACTAGCTACCCAAAATCTTGGGTTTAAATGTCAAACATTATCTTTTTTTTCTTAGGGATTGTGAAGCCCTGGTGTCTACTCATGCTGCTGCCAATTCCAGGCTGTGCCATTCAGGCAATATATGGTTTACTGATGCTGCTGGGACTGGGTCTGGGAATAAAAATTTTGTTATGGTAGCAGAGCTTCCCAAAATCTTCGGTTTAAATTTCAGAATTCCGTTTATAATCTTAGGGATTGTGAAAGGCTAGTGTCTATTCCTGCTGCTGCCAACTCCTGGCTGTGCCATTGAGCCACTATATGGTCTCCTCATGCTGCCAACCCTCCACTCTGTGTCAATCAGCCACTATATGGTCTCCTCATGCTTCAGCCTCATCCAAGCTGTGTCATTCAGCCATTATATGGTCTCCTCATGCTGCCAACACCTCCACGCTGTGTCATCTAGCCATTATATGGTCTCCTCATGCTGCCTACACCTCCATTCTGTGTCATTCAGCCACTATATGGTCTCCTCATGCTGCCAACACCTCCTCGCTGTGTTAGCCACTATATGGTCTCCTCATGCTTCAGCGTCATCCAAGCTGTGTCATTCAACCTTTATATGGTCTCTTCATGCTGCCAACACCTCCACGCTGTGTCATTAAGCCACTATATGGTCGCCTCATGCTGCCAACACCGCCACGCTTTGTCATTCAGCCATTATATGGTCTCCTCATGCTGTCAACACCTCCACGCTGTGTCATTCAGCCACTATATGGTCTCCTCATGCTGCCAACACCTCCCCACTGTGTCAGCCAGCCACTATATGGTTTCCTCATGCTGCCAACCCTCCACTCTGTGTCAATCAGCCACTATATGGTCTCCTCATGCTTCAGCCTCATCCAAGCTGTGTCATTCAACCTTTATATGGTCTCTTCATGCTGCCAACACCTCCATGCTTTGTCATTCAGCCACTATATGGTCTCCTCATGCTGCCAAAACCTCAGCACTGTTTTCATTCAGCCATAATATGGTCTCTTCATACTGATGCCACCTCCAGGCTCTGTCATTGTGCCGCTCTGCGGCAGTGATTCTAAAAGCGATGCCAGTAATCTGTATGTCATTCTGAATAACAGTATTATTTCCCTACCCCAGCACACTTCATGTGCGTGTTAGAACACAGCAAAGTGTTCTACACCCCTATTGAGACTCTCTGTAGGCCAGAAATAACAATTTTTCATATAGATTCACCACAAATAAATTCAAATGGAAGCGAATGTTTGCAAAAAATTTGGCGAATAGGCCGAATCTAATTTTTCAAAAGTTCGCTCATCTCTACTCCGCTCCCTGGTATGGCTTTCTCCATCGTCTTTATTGGTACAGCGGATCCACTATTCTAGCCGTTACAGTAAGATCCGGCCATGGATTCCGCCGAGGTGCCTCTGCCAAATGTTGCTGACCTCTACAGTCTCAGCAGTTAGCGCAACAGGAGCAACAGTTGAATCAGCTATCCGCTATGATGCAGCAGCTCCTTTCCTCCCAACTGCAACAGCCGCAAACTTCTCCTCTGGCTTCCCTGGAGTCTGCAGCTTCCGTGGTATCTTTTGGTCCTAAGCTTTGTTTGTCCCTGGCTACCAAGTACGAGGGGACCCTAAGTTGTGCAGGGGTTTCGTGACCCAGTGCTCCATGCATGTGGAATTGATGGCCAACCAATTTCCGACTGAGTGTTCCAAAGTGGCATTCGTGGTCAGTCTTCTTTCCTGGAAGGCTCTGGCCTGGGCTACTCCTCTCTGGGACAGAAGTGATCTGGTGACAACTAATTGGCAAGCCTTCCTCTCAGGGTTCCACAGCATCTTCGAAGAGCCTGCACGGGCCTCTTTGGCCGAAACCGCACTTCTGAATCTCTGAATCTTCACCAAGTGGATTCTTCAGTTGGTGAATACTCGGTCGAGTTTTGCACCCTAGCCTCGACTGGAATGACGTGTCCCTATGAGCCACTTTTAAAAAGGGCCATTCCAGCAGGGTCAAGGATTCTTTGGCCCTCAATCTTGCCTAAGTGAGCTTAATTTGTTGGCTACCCGTATCGATGTGCGCTTTGCCGAGAGGCAAGAGAAACTGCGCCAAGAACGCGAACCAACCTGGTCGTGTCATCTTCCCCGTTTGGCCCCAGTGTCCCAGCAGCCATTTCAACCACCAACGTTGCCGTCTGCTGAAGAACCTTTCTAGGTGGATCGAGCCCACCTGACCCAGCAGGAATGGTCTCGTCGAGACAAAGAAAATTTGTGTCTTCATTGTGCCATCCCACAGCATTTCCGCAGGAATTGCCCATTACGGCCTCAACGTCCAGGAAACGCACACACCTAGGGTTAGTGGGAGAGGTGTCCCTAGGTGTGAAAACCCTCTCATGTGGCCATGCCGGTTTTGCTTTCCTCCCCGACCGGGGTTCCGTTCCACACCTCAGCCTTTGTGGATTCGGGTTCTGTAGGGAACTTTATTAATGCCTTCCTGATCCATGAACTTCATCTTCCGGTGACTCGGTTCGTCAAGCCGTTATACATTTAATCTGTTAACGGGGAATGTCTGAACTACACGGTGCGATTTCGCACTGATCCACTGATGCTGCAAGTAGGTGTATTGCATAAAGAGTGGATCAAGTTCTTCGTGCTTCCTCACTGCACTTTGGCTAATCTCCTCGGTCTTCCCTGGCTGCAACGTCACTCCCCAATACTTGACTGGCATTCCGGTGAAATCTCTCGCTGGGGGAAAGACTGCTTGATTCGCTGTCCGGTGACACTACAACCAAAGTATTCCTTACCATCTCCTTCCTTGCCAGGCCTGCATTCTCCTTACCTGGACTTTGCAGATGTGTTCTGCAAAAAACAGGCTGAGAGCCTTCCTCCGCAATGGCCCTATGACTGTCCGATCGACCTTCTGCCTGGGACTATGCCTCCTCGGTAGTGTTGCTCGAGAATATTCGCAATGCAAATTTTATTCGCGAATATCACATATTCGCGAATTTTCCAGGAATTCGTCAATGACATCTTCCGGAATCTCCTTTATACTTGTGACATGGTATATTTGGATGACATACTGATCTTTTTGCCAAATTTGGTGGTCTATGGCACCCATGTGTGCCAAGTCCTGTGACGCCTTAGGAGCAATCGACTATGCCAAACTTGAGAAATTGAACACAAAAACGGACAAATATAACCTGGAAAACAATAGTTATGTACATATATGTGGTACAGTGACAAGGCACTTACATTTAACCCAGGTACTAGTGGTGGCTGTATGTGTGTGAACTCCAAATATTAATAGCAAGCAGCAAAAAGAGAAACGGAGTCACTTATTTTTTTTATCAATTCCGTAGAATGTACATACATGAAAAGTATAAAATATGTAATCTCAAAGAGGAATACGGCTAAAAAGGTGGTATCACCGTCTCTGCACAACAGAAGCTGAGGTATATGTAGTATATCATTTACTGGATCTTCTACAATAGAATACGAAATATAAAACTAAACTAGCACACTAAGATTGCACAATTCAAATAATTAGCAGCATATAAGGGGTATATATCTCACAGTGAGAGCAAAAATGCTACATACAGGTAAAGTGCAGTGTGTATACAAACAGAGGAAAAAACATTGTAGAGATACAGACCAATATAAAGGTATACCAAAGTGTAGCAGCAGATGGCAGAGACCGGGAGTGGTGCTCTCCCGGTCTCTGCCATCTGCTGCTACACTTTGGTATACCTTTATATTGGTCTGTATCTCTACAATGTTTTTTTCCTCTGTTTGTATGCACACTGCACTTTACCTGTATGTAGCATTTTTGCTCTCACTATGAGATATATACCCCTTATATGCTGCTAATTATTTGAATTGTGCAATCTTAGTGTGCTAGTTTAGTTTTATATTTCGTATTCTATTGTAGAAGATCCGGTAAATAATATACTACATATACCTCAGCTTCTGTTGTGCAGAGCCGATGATACCACCTTTTTAGCTGTATTCCTCTTTGAAATTACATATTTTATACTTTTCATGTATGTACATTCTATGGAATTAATAAAAATTATGTACGCTTTATAAGTGACTCCGTTTCTCTTTTTGCTGCTTGCCAAACTTGAGAAATGCCTTTTTGAGAAGACGAGTCTGCCATTTCTTGGTTATATTGTCTCCAACCTAGGCCCTCAGATGGACCCAGACAAGTTATCATCTGTTCTCAACTGGCCACGACCTACTGGTCTGCGGTCTATACAGCGCTTCATTGGATTCGTTAATTACTATCGTCAATTCATTCCTCATTTCTCCTCGTTGGTTGCCCTGATTGTGGCGCTTACCAAGAAGAATGGTAATCCCAAATCCTGGCCTCCTGAAGCTGAAGAAACATTCTCCCGGTTCAAATCGGAATTTGCCTCCACACATGTTCTGTCTAGGCCCGACCCTGAAAAACAGTTCTTCCTTGAAGTAGATGCATCCTCGGTAGGTGCTGGTGCGGTTCTGACCCAGAAGTCCACCAGTGGCAAAACGGTGTCTTGAGGGTTCTTTTCCAAGACTTTCTCACCAGCCAAAAGAAACTATACTATAGGAGATCGGGAACTCTTGGCCATTAAGCTTGCCCTGGAAGAATGGCGTCACCTTCTGGAAGGATCTCCTCATCCAGTTAATATTTTCACAGACCATAAAAATCTCATATATTTACAGTCCGCACAGCGACTAAACCTCCGGCAGGCTAGATGGTCTCTTTTCTTTCCCAGATTTACTTTCCTTATTAATTTTCCGCGACCGGACAAGAACCTTACATAGTTTCATAGTTAGTATGGTTGAAAAAAGACATACGTCCATCAAGTCCAATCAGGGAATTGCAGTGAAGGGTGTAAGGGGATAAGGGGAAGGGATGTAGTTTTATAATTCTGCATAAGCATTAATGTTATTTTGTTCCAGGAATGTATCTAACCCTGTTTTAAAGCTGTTAATTGTTCCTGCTGTGACCAGTTCCTGAGGTAGACCGTTCCATAAATTCACAGTCCTCACGGTAAAGAAGGCGTGTCGCCCCTTTAGACTAAACCTTTTCTTCTCCAGGTGGAGGGAGTGCCCCCTTGTCCTTTGGGGGGTTTAACCTGGAACAGTTTTTCTCCATATTTTTTTTGTATGGGCCATTTATATACTTATATACGTTTATCATATCCCCCCTTAAACGTCTCTTCTCAAGACTAAACAATTGTAACTCCTTTAATCGCTCCTCATAGTTAAGATGTTCCATGCCTCATATTAGTTTAGTCGCGCGTCTCTGCACCCTTTCCAACTCCGCAGTGTAGCTTTTATGAACAGGCGACCAAAACTGAACAGCATATTCCAGGTGAGGCCGTACCAATGCTTTATAAAGGGGGAGTATTATGACCCTGTCCCTTGAGTCCATGCCTCTTTTTATTCATGACAATATCCTGCTGGCTTTGGAAGCAGCAGCCTGACATTGCATGCTATTCTGTAGTCTGTGATCTACAAGTACACCCAGATCCTTCTCTACCAGTGACTCTGACAGTTTAATCCCCCCTAAGACATACGATGCATGCATGTTATTAGTACCCAGATGCATAACTTTACCTTAACCTTTAACCTTAAAGCTGATGCTCTCTCTAGGGCCTCTGATGTGGTTGTACTGGATCCCTCCCCTCTGCATATTGTTCCCCCTGAATGATTGATTTCAGCTGCGCCAGTCGACCTTCAGCAAGTACCCCCGGGGAAGACTTTTGTGCCTACCCACCTCAGAGTAAAGTTGTTGAACTGGGGTGATTCTTCTTTACTGGCCGGGCATCCTGGGATACGGAAATCTATTCAACTCCTCTCCCGTCACTACTGGTTTCACATTGCCATGGACTTCATCACGGATCTGCCCCCCTCCTCTAACTACACGATCATTTGGGTGATCACGGATCGGTTCTCCAAGATGTCCCATTTTGTACCACTGCCTGGACTTCCCTCTGCTCCTCAACTGGCGTACCAATTTTTTCACATACAAGGGTTACCATCACACATAGTCTCAGACTGAGGGGTCCAGTTCATCTCCAAATTTTGGCGGGCTCTCTTTTCTCATCTCAAGGTCAAGTTGAACTTCTCCTCAGCCTATCGGCCAGGTAGAGAGGGTGAATCAAATTCAGGTAGATTTCCTCAGCCACTTTGTTTTTGCTCGGCAGGACAATTGGGCCAACCTGTTACCTTGGGCAGAGTTTTCCTATAATCATCGGGACTCCGAGGCTACAAGAACATCTCCGTTCTTCATTGTCTACAGTTGCCACCCTTGCCCTCCCCTTCCTCTGCCTGCCTCTTCTGGAGTACATGCCATGGATGACCAGGTTCAGGACTTAACTGCTGTTTAACAGGAAACCTAGTGCTCCTTAGTTCACGCCTCTATCCGCATGAAGACTCAGGCCAACAAGAAGAGAAGACCACAACCGATTTTCTCTCCTGGGGGCAAGGTTTGTCTGTCTGCCAAATTTGTACGTTTGAAGATCACCAGTTATTAACTTGGTCCATGGTTTCTAGGCCCTTTCAATATCTTGCATTGTATTAACCCGGTGTCTTATAAACTCTTCCTGCCTCCATCCCTTCGTATCCAGAACTACTTTCATGTCTCCCTCCTTAAACCACTAGTACTCAACCGTTTCTCCCAGGGGGATGTCTCTCATACTCCTGTGACCGATGCTGCGGACGTATTTGAGGGAAAGGAGATTCTGGCCACCAAGACTGTCAAGAACAAACAATTCTTTCTGGTAGACTGGAACGGGTTCGAACCTGAGGAAAGGTCCTGGGAACCAGAGGAGAACATTATGGACTGGAATTTACTGCTTAAATTTACAACACGCACCACGTCAGGACATGCTGGCTGGGGATGCAGCCCTTGCCCATCTCCCTGTACTGTGTCAGGGACGGGCAGCACTGTGGCTCGCATGTCCGGCTGCAGGTGCACTCAGCCGGCCAGAGGATACTCACCTGCCACGCGCTTGCCGGCTCTTTGAAATTTAAAGGGCCAGCACACTTGTAATTGGCTATTGCCGGGCGCTGACCCTATAAAGTGTTCTCGCTTCCTATGACCCCTGCCAGATCTTTGTGCTACCTTGCCACTGAGAAAGCGTACCCTAATTGTGTTTTGTTATACCATGTACCAGTTCTGTCTGCTACGTTCCTGTCCACTGTATCTTGACATCGTTCCTGACCTTGCTGCCTGTCCCTTACCAAGAGTCCTTCCTTCTAGTCTGTACCTTGCCTCACCTTAGCCGTCACTGTGGGCAAGTCACGTCAGGGGTAGCGACCTGGGAGTTTGCCTGCTGCAGCAAGTCCATCCCGCTTTGCGGCGGGCTCTGGTGAAAACCAGCAGCTACTTAGACTCCGCTCCCTGGTGCGGCTTTCTCCATCGTGGTACAGTGGATCCACTATTCCAACTGTTACAACTAGAACACATTGGGTAGATATCTCATCTTTTCTAAATTCACTTATACCTTGAATTAAATAAACTCCAGTACAAATCCCATACTTACAGTCATGGCCGTAAATGTTGGCACCCCTGAAATTTTTCTAGAAAATGAAGTATTTCTCACAGAAAAGCATTGCAGTAACACATGTTTTTCTATACACATGTTTATTCCCTATGTGTGTATTGGAACTAAACCAAAAAAGGGAGGAAAAAAAGCAAATTAGATATGTCACACCAAACTGCAAAAATGGTCTGGACAAGATGATTGGCACCCTTTCAAAATTGTGGAAAAATGTCAACAATCTCAAGGTTACAAGTCCTTCTCCAGAGATCTAGATTTGCCTTTGTCCACAGTGCGCAACATTATCAAGAAGTTTGCAACCTATGGCACTGTAGCTAATCTCCCTGGGTGTGGACGGAAGAGAAAAATTGATGAAAGGTGTCAACACAGGATAGTTCGGATGGTGGATAAGCAGCCCCAAACAACTTCCAATGATATTCAAGCTGTCCTGCAGGCTCAGGGAGCATTATTGTCAGCGCCAACTATCCGTCGACATTTAAATGAAATGAAACGCTATGGCAGGAGACCCAGGAGGACCCCACTGCTGACACAGAGACATAAAAAAGCAAGACTACATTTTGCCAAAATGAACTTGAGTAAGCCAAAAATCCTTCTGGGAAAACGTCTTGTGGACAGATGAGACCAAGATAGAGGTTTTTGGTAAAGCACATCATTCTACTGTTTACCAAAAACGGAACGAGGCCTACAAAGAAAAGAACACAGTACCTACAGTGAAATATGGGAGAGGTTCAATGATGTATTGGGGATGTTTTGCTGCCTCTGGCACTGGGTGCCTTGAATGTGTTCAAGGCATCAGGAAATCTGAGGATTACCAACGGATTTTGGGTTGCACTGTACAGCCCAGTGTCAGAAAGCTGGGTTTGCGTCCAAGATCTTGGGTCTTCCAGCAGGACAATGACCCCAAACATACATCAAAAAGAACCCAGAATTTGATGGCAACCAATCGCTGGAGAGTTCTGACGTGGCCAGCAATGAGTCCAGATCTAAATCCAATTGAACACCTGTGGATAGATCTTAAAATTGCTGTTGGAAAAAGCTCCCTTCCAATAAGAGACACCTGGAGCAGTTTGCAAAGCAAGAGTGGTCCAACATTCCGGCTGAGAGGTGTAAGAAGCTTATTGATGGTTATAGGAAGAGACTGATTTCAGTTATTTTTTCCAAAGGGTGTGCAACCAAATATTAAGTTAAGGGTGCCAATAATTTTGTCCAGCCCATTTTGGTAGTTTGGTGTGACATTATGTCCAATTTGCTTTTTTTCCTCCCTTTTTGGTTTAGTCCCAATACACACAAAGGAAATAAACATGTGTATAGAAAAACATGTGTTACTGAAATCCTTTTCTGTGAGAAATACTTTATTTTCTAGAAAAATTTCAGGGGGCCAACATTTACGGCCATGACTGTAATAAAATGTCTTGCAATTAAATGTCTCTTTACTGTCATATTAGATTTGAAAAATTACAAAATTGCACTTTTCCATGAAGCTAAACAACAAGCCTTACATTTATTACGGTAAAAAAAAATCCTTAGATTTTTTTTCTTTAGCTAATTTTATCAGTATTGTGGAAAGGCTGCAAAAGACTCCAAGCAATGTGTCTGCCTGCCTAAAAATATCTGTTTGATGGAGCAATCTGTAATAGTGAGTCATGTTAAAATCCACTTGGGAATTGATCTTACTTCAGATGTAATGGATGTTTATTATATTTATGTGATCTCTCTTTTTCGTGTTATATCCATTTTATTTCGGTGTCTATTTCTTATGGGTTGACTAACAAACAACCTGTTAGATATTTTCGATGCTAAGTGTGTACAGTGTGTACAATTATGACAACAAAAATTCTGGTGCAAATAAAAGTAAATATGACCTGTACAGATGGAGAGTGAAGCTATCAGAATGATTTCCCCTGGCTGACCCAAGCAATCCTACTCCATACCCTGTAATAATATACTATACATATATATATATATATATATATATATATATATATATATATATACACACACACACACACATTTATGTATATACATACATGTATGTATATATATATATATATATATATATATATATATATATATATATATATATTCTCTTTCTCATTGAGCTAAAAAAAATGACAACTTCTATGATGTCCGTAGGTATAGATGGCTTATACTGGCAAACAATGGTCTTAACAGTAAGTAATGTTGTAAGTTAACGTCACTAGTCTGCAGAGCCAGACTTAAAGGAGATCTGTAGTGCTCTGAACTTTATCCCCTATCCTATCATCCCCACATGACGCGGTAGCCGGCACGCCCCTCCATGTATATCTATGGGATTCATGGAGGGGCGTGCCGGCTGCCTTGTCATGCGGGGACGGAATGCCCCCTTTCCTGTACATTGCCGCGGCCCCGTACAGAAGATCATGGGGGGCCCCAGCACTCAGAGCCCCCACGATCTATACCTTATCCCCTATCCTTCGGATAGAGGATAAAGTTCATAGCACTACAGATCTCCTTTAACTCACAGCAACTGCCTTCTTAAGCCCCTAATTATGACTCCCCTACTCAGATGCCCACAGGTCTTAATGGAAGTGCAGGGTAGGAAGACCCACTAGTAATCGCGCAAGAACTACTATCAAGAACGATTGTGGCAGATAGGGGCAGTAGTACCTACAGAATGATTGGGGTGCCACCCACTGAAGGTGATTGTAGAAGACAGGAGCACAAAACTTAAAAGATAAGTGAGCATCAGTCCACTTTCGATTATTGTAAATTATAGGAGTAGGACCAGAGCAACCTAGCAGCTGACCAAAGGTAACAAATTAGATGTTCACTATACCAATCCAACAGGGAAAGCTTAGACACACTGGCAAATACCAATTTCAGTGGCAAATACACAGAGGAAAATAGTTCCTTAAAGTGTATTTGTTCATTAGATTAAACTAATAAAATGAAAGCTCTCACTCCAAAATCCTGTGTGTACGAATCTTTGTGCTGTAAACCATAGGAGTGCAAGGGAATAACCACTGGCTGTGTAGAGCACCATCAGAAAAGAACAGAAAAGGGCTAGTTCCAGAGCAGGCACAGATTATAATAGGTTGTTATGTATTTTGAACAGAAGTGTTCTTGATCGTTTGCTGTAATCCAAAACACTTCTGTTCAAATGCATTGGCATATTGTTATCTGTGCCAGCTCTACCATGGACATGTTTTAATGGTTCTTTAAAAAAAAAAAAATGTTTTAATAGATGTGTGGACACTGGACTTCTTCTGTTATCTTCTTTTGTAAGATTAATCCTATAGAGATGTAACAAGGTGATTTAGGTGTGTCACTGCTGTTGTGGAGCCTATGAGATTCCCCTTCATGGTGCACAGCTATTTCTAATTTTCTCAATTTCAGGGGGGTGAGACCACAGCTTGGATGTTTGCAAGCAGTGAGTGCACGCACAGGACTTGCTTTCACTTACTTCTCTGGCCAGTCACCGCATAGAATTTACTCCTCTCTGCTATCCCATGGTATAGTGCTAAAAAGTGCTCTGGACTGTACAAATTGGTACTGTGCAGAGCCGATTATGGTGCACACAAGGAGGATAGGTGGAGTACTCCAGGGTAAATTTTCTGCTATGGTCATTAATGGCTTTGTGGTTGGGTGGGGGTGTACCTGTGATGGTGTGTGTAATAGAATAAGCCCACACATGTAGATAACTTGCAAAAGAGGGGTTAACTGGAAGTCCACTGTGCCCAAACATACAGCAAATCCTTACAGCACAGGGTAGGGAAGTTATATTATTTTGTATGGATGCTTGGAATTTGATCATGGTTCCCTTCAGTTTCTTTAAAAACAGTAAAACTGGTCAAAGGTCTCTGGATATGCTTGTAGCACTTGTAGAATTGGTAGTGAAGATGTATACAGTACAATTAGAACAACACTACTGAGGAAAGCCTACACAACTTGGTGGACTTTGGTGAATAAACTTGACTTGTACTCATGATTACTGCTATTACAATTACCTATCCCAGGGCCTGAGATGAAGACAAAGTGTAGGCCAGTGGCCACACAGCATTAACTAGGAGCCCACAAAGCATGTAGTGTTGGCAGCAGGGTCCATGCACAGCTATTCCCTCTTTTGGTTAGACTATTCTCTCTCTCAGTGCATAAAAAGTATAGTATAAATGAATACCCTTTCAGCCTGGACTGTGACAGTCTTGGGTAAACCCCCTAAAATGCCACACGGTGCAGTGATCAGAGTAACCAACCCAGAGCTAACTAAGGTCTAATTGTAGTCACTGAATGTAGATCATCTGACAGAGCCAGAGCTAAGCTGTCCTGACAGCAGGATTGAAGGCATGGCTGGAAGAAAACACTGGACTAGGTCCAAACCTCCACTCCTCACATGGCCCTGCAGAATACAGGCACAACATGCACATGGCACCGTATAACCCCCCCCCCCCCCCCCCACACACACACACACTTCCATTAATTTGTACTGATCTAGCTGTTACTAGAGAAAGATCACTGGTGACAACAGGCCGTAGACAGTATAGAGTAGTGTATAGAGTAGTGTATAGAGTAGCGAGACACCTAGTGATCAAGAAGTTTAAGCTGTTTTTCTGGAGTAAGGTGTTATTTTTGATAGATTACATTATTTACACATTTGTTAGTAATCACATTGGCTATCTAAGAGGGATAAGTTGTTTGAAACTAGAGTGCACATCTAAATTACTTTGGGGAGGAACAAGCCACACCATCTACCAGATACAACTAAAGTCAACATTGATCCATTCCTCCGGTATAACAAAATCCGCTGCCTGCAACTACTAAAATATAAAACAAATATGACAGGACAGGCATTGTACATTTTATAAGTTATAGAACTAAGTGCAAAATAATTATGATATGTTACATTAATATTACAGATCCAAATCTGTCAAAGAGGCTGTGCCAAGCCTTCTCCTTTCCCCACCCCTCCCTGCCATGACACTTTAATCAGTCTCGGCAGGGAGGGGTGGGGAGGGAGGAGGCTCGGCACAGCCTCTTTGACAGATTTGGATCTGTAATATTAATGTAACATTTCATAATTATTTTCCACTTAGTTCTATAACTTGAATAAAATGTACAATGCCTGTCCTGTCATATTTCTTATCTTATATTTTAGTAATTGCAGGCAGAGGATTTTGTTATAACGGAGGAATGGATCACTGGAGCACTGTATGCATGTCACAGCAGTTTTCCTGCAGGCAGTCTCTCTCTCTCTCTTTGTCCTAGACAGCATCATTGCATGAACCGTAAGGTCACTGCTTCCTACAAGATCAGCACATTCTCCTCCTACTGTTGTGGACATTACTCGCCCTTGTCCAGGTTGTCCTTCTTTCACCTATTTTTAAACTGACCTCATGGGGTACGTGGTAACTTTAACCTCTTAAGAACTGGGCCAATTTTCATTTTTGCACTTTTATTTTTTATCACTTGCCTTCTAATTGACACTTTTTTAATTTTATTTACAGAGCCATAGAAAGCTTTGTTTTTTGCAGGACCAATTGTACTTTGTAATGACATAATTTATACCTGAGATCTTCATTTATACCATAGTCAGTTAGAGTGCAGCCATTGTTCATCTATGTCTGTCTGTGTTAAGGGGTTAAGGTAATGGGTTCGTATATATTTTTTCAAATCAACTGGTGCTAGAAAGTTAAAAAGATTTGTTAATTACTTTTATTGAAAAATCTTAATCATTCCAGTACTTATCAGCTGCTGTATGTTCCACAGGGAGTTGTGTAGTTCTTTTCAGTCTGACTATAGTGCTCTCTGCTGACACCTCTGTCCATGTCAGGAACTGTCCAGAGTAGGAGCAAATTCCATTGCAAACCTCTTCTGCTCTGGAAAGTTCCTGATATGGACAGAGGTGTCAGCAGGGAGCACTGTGGTCAGACTGGAAAGAACTTTGCAACTTCCTCTGGGGCATACAGCAGCTGATAAGTACTGGAAGGGTTAAGATTTTTATATAGAAGTCATTTACAAATCTGTTTACCTTTCTGGAACCATTTGATATGTATATATATAAAAAAAAATTTTTTTCACTGGAGAACCACTTTAAAAGGGCTACCAGGATTAGAAAAACTTAGATTTTTTTTTTTTTTTTTACAAAAACAGCACCACACCTCTCCTCAGGTTGTGTATGCTATTACAAATTGGCTCCATTCACTTCAGTCGAACTGGGCTGCAAAACCACATTCGAAGTTTTTATAATTCGGGCAAAGCATCTTAACCCCTTCTCTCCCCAGGACGTATGCTCCACCAGGCTGCTTTGGCAGGTTGAAGAAGCAGAGCCCTGATACAGTATCACTGATCAATGCCAAGTGTACGGTGTCCATTTTAGGACATTGTCAGTCGTCAGCCGTACCTCCATCCTCCGTCAGGCAAAACAGCGTCCCGCCTCCTCCCTCGGACCAATCTCCATCAGGCGTCAGCTGCAACTCCCTCCTCCCTCCTTTGGGACACTGTTTTGCCTGATGGAGGAAGGAGGTACGGCTGACGATGTACTAAAATGGACAACGTACAAGTGTATGGCACAGCATAGTTTACTGTTTGCAAATGAAAGATTCCATGTAATAGTCCTTCATGGAGACTAAAAGTGGACTAGATTCCAGTCAGAATTAGTGTTGTCTTATGATTGACAGATTCCGACAGAAGAACATAATGTAGAGCAAATGGGGACATGACACATGGAAGTTATAGCAATCACATTACATGGCTTGTTGTATATGTGACATAAGGCAGCTGTTGGAGTTTGAAGTCAGTTAGCGATAAACAAATAGTTAATGTTCCTATGATTTGAAGTGCTGCAGTTCTTGGTATATAAAATGTTTACAACAACGTAAGGCTGAACTATTCATAAAGGCATACATCTGGCCTTATGTTATCCCATCTCTTTCAATCTCCGTTTAACAGCTTGTAAGGTTCTGTTTTGTAAAACCCTCTTTCAATTCACTGTTTTGTAGTAAGAAAGTGGCACAAAGAAACATAATGAAACAAGGGTGCATTCGATTAACCCAACATATAAAATGTTCAGGTTTAATGCTAGACAACCACAACACAGAGATAATACACATATTCCCTTTTCACTGTACTTGTAAAAAAACAACATTTTATTTAACTTTTACAAATGGCAAGAAATGCATAGATAATCTTTCTTATATGTGAACATTAAACACAGCAAATGGCGACCATATAACCAAACCATCCATAATGCCTATTCTATAACAGCCACATTGTCCATGTAGTAGCAACCATTGTCCCCATCTAATTCAAGAAATAAAATGCCTATAGAATATCATACATACCTCATACCAACCATTATGCATAATTCTTACTATGGGTTCAAATTCCACAAAGGTCAACATAGAGTTTGCATAGTCTCTTTGTGTTTGTGTGGATTTCCCATGGATATTTCAGTTTCCGTCCACACTCCAAAATATACTGGTAGGTTATTTTGGAATTGAAATTGTGAGCCCTAATGGGAACAGGGAGTTATGTGAGCGCTATATACAGCACTATCAAAATATGTTGGCGCTATATAAATGATATTATGATAACAATAGTGCCCAAATAATAGCAGTTAAAATACTAAAGTGAAGCAGCCTCAGTAGTGTTAGTCAATAGGCCCTGTTCCAGCATTAAAGTGGTACTCTGGGATAGAAAAATGTATCCCTAATCCCAAGGAAAACCGGAGATACCTGAGTGCAGCGCTCCCATAGAGCTGCATAAAGGAGGCGTGTTGGCTCATTCGGGAGGAAATACGGATAGGGGATACATTTTTCTATCCCGCAATACTCCTTTAATCTTCTGAACAGGCTCCTCCTTCCCCGACACCTCAGCTATAAAAGTGACCCTCTGACATAATACCGTGCCTTTTCTTCTCCTTTTTTGTACTTTTTACAACTCCAAGACTTTTTTTTTAGACTGCACCTACAACTGAACTTCGTATTCAAACTAAGACCACTTACAGTCTACATCTCAAGAAAGTATTCTACTGTTTTTCAAATTGTGCTATTCTTATTGTCAAGCACAAGGATCACATTCTGCAGCAATGTAATCCATCTTCATATTAATCCATACTGTGCAAAAAAAATATATTAAAAGGGGTATTCTGGGCAAAAACCTCTTATCCCCTATCCAAAGGATAGGGGATAAGATGTCTGATCGCAGGGGGCCCGCCGCTGGGACCCCCCGCGATCTCCCTGCAGCAGCCAGCATTCTATGCGTAGCTGCGTCTGCAGTTTCGAAAACTGCCAGGCTCCCGAGACGGGGACGTGACGTCACGCCACACCCCCTCCATTCATTTCTATGGGAGGGGGCGTAACAGCCACAACGCCCCCTCCCATGGAAATTAATGGAGGGGGCGTGGCGTGACGTCACGTCCCCATCTGGGAAGCCCGGCGGTTTCCAAAACTGAAGACACAGCTACGCATAGAATGCGGTCTGCTGCAGGGAGATCGCAGGGGGGGTCCCAGTGGCGGGCCCTCCGCGATCAGACATCTTATCCCCTATCCTTTCGATAGGGGATAAGATGTTTTTGCCTGGAATACCCCTTTAAAACTTTCCTTTGATACTTCAACTCTGTGGTCGAGTGGATCTGTGCATCAGTGAAAAGAAATGCCTTAAGGGGTGGTGAGCTGGATTCTTTTCACTTTACACTGCGGATCCGCCGACGATGGACCCTACAGTGTTGTGTACTCTCACACATCGTGGCTGCTCCCCCTGCTCCCTGAACTAGGCTGAGAGCAGCCACGATGTGTGAAAGGGTGACTCGTACATCGTAATGTGTTTGATTGTAGCGGGGAATTGCCACTCCGAGCAGGCACATTTGAGGCACCCTGTAGTGGTCCATCGTCAGCGGTCCATCGTCATCGTGTGAACGGGCCCTAGCGCTAGGTTTCCACACAGGTTTTTTCTGGTGTTTTTGGAAAACTGCCACTTCGGTTTTTGAGCCAAAGCCAGAAGTGTATTCAAAAGTAATGGGAAATATAAAGGAAGGACTTATAATTCTTCTTCCTGCTGGATCCTTTTCTGGTTTTGGCTCAAAAACTGCAGTGGCAGTATTAAAAAAAAAACGCCAGTATAAAACCTGTGTGGAAACCTAGTCATAGGATGCATTCACACCACGTTTTTGCAATACAGTTTACGTATCAGGTTTTTGATAAAACAGATTCCTCAAAACCAAACTAAATTGTATAAAAACATGTGTACAAATTTCAACCTGCATACGGTTAAAAAACGTATATGGTTTAAAAAATGATGTCCGGTTGCATCCGTTTTTTAAGAAAAAAAATACATTTTAACTTTACAATCCATGAATAAAGTTTCACTTGTTTGATGGAAATTCCAAGAAAAAAAAATGTGCAAAGTCAAAAACCATTTGGTGCAAAACAGATGGAACCGTACCCACATACAGTTCTGTATGGTTCCCATTGACTCCCATGTAAAAAAAAAAAAAACGTATTTTTCACCCGGACCAAAATACGTGGTAGTCTACGGTTTTGGGTACGGGTAAAAAAAAAACGGACAAAACCGTATAAGACACAAAACAGACTAAACCAGATGATGTGTTTGACATATGGTTTACAATGTTAAGTCAATGTATACGTTTTTCTATACGGTTCCGTAAAGTTTTTAACTTGAAACCGTATACGGGAACTGTATGGCAAAAATGTGGTGTGCATGTACTCTTAGGTTAGGTTCACACTACGGAATCTCCGGGCAGAAAATTTCCATCCAGAGATTCCGAGTGCGGCCAGCACTGACTGAATCAGTCGGTGCTAGGACCTCACGGACACTGCAGTCTCCAATAGACTGCAATGTGTTCCGCAAGTATTTCCACCTGAAGAATGAGGCAGAAATTCCGTAGTGTGAACCTAGCCTTAGGGTATGTTCAGACGAGCGGATCCACAGCGTATTTTATGCTGCAGATCCGCCGCTGAAGCACCCCTACAGGGTGTCTTTAGATGTGCCTGCTTGGAGCAGCAATACGCCGCTACGAGCAGACACACTGCTGCGATGTGCGAGTTGCCGTGCATGTGCGGTGTACTCCCACACATCTCGGCCGCTCCCCCTGCTCCCTGAACTAGGCCGAGAGTAGCCACGATGTGCGAGTATACTGCACATGCGTGCGGCGACTCGCACATTGGAGTGTGCCTGCTCGTAGCCGCTGAGCAGGCACCTGTAAAGGCAGCATACAGCAGTCCTTCAGCGGCAGATCAGCACTTAGGCTAAGTTTCTACTTTGGAAAACGCCAAGAAAAACGCCAATTCTGCCACATGGCATTTTTTTATGCCAAAAAACACTGTGGCCAGATGTTAGCTGTAAATCAATGAGAAATTGCAAAAATCTTATTCCCCCTGGCACGCTTTTCATTTTGGCATTTTTTAAATTCTTTTGGTGTTTTTTCACTTTATTTTTGGTGTTTTTCAGCTCCTTGGTTTTCCAAAATCGCAGCATGTTGAGCCACTGGCGTTTTTTCCCCCTGAAATCATGGTGTTTTTTCCCTTAGAAGTCTATGTGAGTAAAAAAATCGCCAAGAAAAACGCCATGTGGGTTTTAACTTTGGCGTTTTTTTTAGGTGTTTTTTATTCTCTTTTGGACTTTAGCGATCCAAAAAAGTTATGGAGATACCTTTTTAAATAAAATTTGTCGGGAACTATTAAAAAATTATAATAAAAAAAGATACAGTAGTGATGGAAAAAATTGTATTTAAAGGGGTATTCCAGGCAAAAACTTTTTTTTAAAATATATATCAACTGGCTCCGGAAAGTTAAACAGATTTGTAAATTACTTCTGTCAAAAAATCTTAATCCTTCCAATAGTTATTAGCTTCTGAAATTTTCTGCCTATCTGCTCAATGATGATGTCACGTCCCGGGAGCTGTGCATGATGGGAGAATATCCCCATAGGAACTGCACAGCTCCCGGGACGTGAGTCATCAGAAAGCAGTTAGACAGAAAACAGCAACTCAACTTCAGAAGCTAATAACTATTGGAAGGATTAAGATTTTTTAATAGAAGTAATTTACAAATCTGTTTAACTTTCCGGTGCCAGTTGATATATATAAAAAAAAGTTTTGGCCTGGAATACCCCTTTAACAAAATTTATCTTTATAACCAAATTTTTATAAATTTATAAACGGGGATCAATTTATGTGGGCGGGCAGGGCACTGAAAATATAGCCGACAATAATAAAAATGTAGTGTGTGTGTGTTTTCCCCTTTACATTCTTGTTTTTTTAGGTGGTACTACCACTCCCAGCATGGAACACACACTGTTCCATGATGGGAGTAGTAGTACCTGTACTAATTGACAGATCGCCCCGGGTTCCGTGCGATCCTCCTGTATAATTTATAGATGCGGGCGGCCGCTCTTCTATGGTCCCCTGCACTGAAATATATATATACACCTATTCATATTTCCCACAGAGAGCTGTAATTGGCCAGATGGTTCCAGCCAATCACAACTCTCTGTGGGAAATATGAATAGGTTTATATATAAGTCAGTGCAGGGGACCATAGAAGAGCATCCTCCTGCATCTATACATTATACAGGAGGATCACAGTGGGTGTTAGGAGTGACATTTACTGTGATCTTTCCTTAACTGCAGTTACTACTGCTCCCAACATGGAACAGAGTGTGCTCCATGATGGAGTAGTAGCATTTGCATTAATGAAAGATCACAGTGGGTATCACTACTGACACCAGCTGTGATCGTCCTATCTATTGCAGAGATGCGGAGCGGCTGTATACAGCGCTCACATCTCTGCATTATACTCCGGCCAGTGATGTGAATAGAAGATCGCTCATTCATATTTCCCTCTGAGAAATGTGATTGGCTGCTACCATCCAGCCAATCACCACTCTGGGCGGAATTGTGAATGAGTGATGTTTTATTCATATCACTGGCCGGAGTATAATGTAGAGATGCGAGCGCTGTATAGAGCCGATCCGCATCTCTGCTATATTATGGACGATCGCATCGGGTGTCAGGACTGACACCAGGGGCGATATGTCTATTAGTACAGGTACTACAGCTCCCATCCTGGAACAGTCTGTTCCATGCTGGGAGTAGTAGTACTACCTAAAAATGTCAAAAAATAGGAGGGAAAAAAGTGAAACACACACACTTTATTAAAAATTAATAAAAATTTTGTTGTATAAAAATATAAATGTCGTTAAATTAATTTTTTTCCCCATCACTACTGCATCCTTTTTTTTTTTTTGGTACCCAACAAATTTTGGGTACTTCAAAAAAAAAAAAAAAAATGCCAAAGGGGCCAAAAATGCAATTTCCACACAAATGAAAAAACGCCAGACGCAGGAAATTTTTTTCAAAACCAAAAAACGCAGGACAAAACAACAAGTAGAAACTTAGCCTTAGCGTATGTTTACACGTGTGTATTTTGCTGCAGATTTCCCCATCCATTGACTTCAATAGGTTAGAAAATCAGCAGCAGAAAATCTGCAGCAAATTACACATTAAAGGGAATCTGTCATTAGTGTCACCTACACTAGCCTGTGTGTACGGCCCGCTTGTGACATCATGGGCATGCACCCTCAATGAAAGTCTATGGACTTGCATTGAGGGGACATGGTGTGTGACCCCGTAGCATGTCACAGAGCCTCAGCGCACAGAGCCCCGCTTGTCCTCAGCGCACAGAGCCCCGCTTGTCCTCAGCGCACAGAGCCCCGCTTGTCCTCAGCGCACAGAGCCCCGCTTGTCCTCAGCGCACAGAGCCCCGCTTGTCCTCAGCGCACAGAGCCCCGCTTGTCCTCAGCGCACAGAGCCCCGCTTGTCCTCAGCGCACAGAGCCCCGCTTGTCCTCAGCGCACAGAGCCCCGCTTGTCCTCAGTGTACAGAATAATACAATACAGAAATTTAGGTGCACTACTGTGGTAGATGTATACAATGACATTGGCTATCCCTCAACACTGATGTTAAAATTGAGACATTCGCCAGTGTATCCTTATATTAAGGACACACCAGAGCCCGCACACCAACGCCAAGGTTTCTCAGATGGCACGGGACCTAATGCTAACCTACCTGTACGAGATAAGCAAAACAGGGGCCAGTGGGCAATTACAGCAGCACTAGGCCGACATGCAGCCTGCTCCCAGTTACCTCCAACGTGACTGAGCACACACACAATGGGAGAAGGGAGAGAGGCTACAAGCCCCACCCAAGTTGGCTGATATAGGTGCATGGCCTCACAGGTGCAACCCTAATGCTGCCTGGAAAATGTTCAAGGCGCATTAACATATGGAGTTTACACACCTCCACGTATGGATTTACAAACAACAACAAAAAACGTGGTCTCAAATGGCTGGAGGTGCTCAACCCCAAATGCGGTTGTGCATTTATACTGGGGGAGCAGATCCTGCCCTTGTAGTCCGTTGCTAGGGGCGATCCCCAGCATAAAAATGCATACAATGGAGGATGCCTGCAGTGGACTACAAGTGCAACAATGGCATCCTGCACCAGATAAACGGTGTGGATGTGTAACAATTAGAATAATACAATACAGGAATATGGGTGCACTACTGTGGTAGATGTATACAATGACATTGGCTATCCCTCAACACTGATGTTAGAATCCTGCTTGTCCTCAGTGTACAGAGCCCTGCTTGTCCTCAATACACAGAGCCCTGCTTGTCCTCAGTGTACAGAGCCCTGCTTGTCCTCAATACACAGAGCCCTGCTTGTCCACCCACACTTCCTGTATTTGGACTCCTCATAGAGACACACAGGCAATAGCTGCAGGGACAAAAATATACATATTTTTTAACCAATGTGTATTACAAATATACGTGTAATTGTATTATCTACATTATATAAAACGTTTTTGTTGACGACATGTACACTTTAAACTAGGCATGTGTGAATGAACCTTTAGTTTCTGTTTTCCAATCTTCATTTCGGGCAAAAGTTTTGGCAAAAAGAGGCATTTCCCTTTAATCGTGGTCGAATCCCTCAGTAGAGCGGTTCACAGTTGCAGACGTTGCACTAAAAGGGAGTGTGTGCCTTGAGGTGAACAGCACCTACTGAAATAAATCACCTGTTCTTCCTCCTACTAGTAAGCAATAAGCAGCAAACAATAGAGCTGGGAGCTGCTACCTGGCAGTAAGAGGTTACAGGCTGAGATAAGCAGATTAAGGACGTGGAGGATATCTCTGTTGTTCCAGTGCTGCCCTTTTTCAGTCCTTTGCAGCCAGTTCTACTAGTTGCACTTGGCTGCCTGACTGGAGGAACCTTGAGCTGTGCTTCATAAATAACACTACTGTCCCCTGGGCCTGCATGCATGTGTAGTTGGGAATAATCTGGCTATCCTTGGACTCCCTCTCGTTCTGCTGTCTAGTGCATCTTAAAAGACTCTTCGTAAGTAATGCAAACATTTTTAACTCTTTGTTTGACATCTTAGCAGTATGTCCTAGTTTTATAGTTCTTGTAGTATCTTCTGTCTGGTCTTGGCTCTATCTGTAATTTTTAAAAAAATGTTTTAATTTATTTTTCGCTTTGCATCCCTTAGTTTTGATACATTTATATTATTGGTGTGCATATGTTTCAATCAAGCTGTTAAACGCCAACCTGTATGCTTTTTAAAGGATTATTTTGGCTTGTGCAGTAACTTTTGTAAGCTAGTTCCTGGGTACTAATCCTAAATCCACATGACTTGTTTGATTATTGATGCATTGGAACAGTGTTTCCCAACCAGTGTGCCTCCAGCTGTTGCGAAACTACAACTCCCAGCATGCCCGGACAGCCTTTGGCTGTCCGGGCATGCTGGGAGTTGTAATTTCGCAACAGCTGGAGGCGCACTGGTTGGAAAACACTGCATTGGAAGAATGGTATATAGATTTATCAATGTATTTATGCTGAGCGCCATTTATGGAGCCCCCACCAATGTTTATTCTGAAACTTTTTAATTCTTTGTGAATGTCTAATAAAATTAATGGAATGCTTGCGGCTGTATTTCCATACATGTGATGCCAGGTACAATTAAGTTCAGTGTTTTCCCCACCCAGGGTGCTTCCAGCTGTTGCAAAACTACAACTTTCAGCATGCTGGGATTTGTAGTTTTGCAACAGCTGGAGACAACCTGGTTGAGAAACACTGGCTTATTGGTTGCGCTATGTTACTCATTCAGCCTATTTGGGTACATAGGGTCAGATTTAGCAAAACCTGTGTAGAGGAAGAGTGGTGCAGTTGCCCATAGCAACCAATCAGGTCGCTTCTTTTATTTTTCAGAGGCTTTTTAAAAATGAAAGAAGCCATTTGGTTGATGTGGGCAACTGCACCACTCTTCCTCTATGCAGGTTTTGATCTATCTTTCCTATAATATAGCCTGCGGCGTTGTTGGTCATAAGACTGCAATAAATGGTTGTCCAGTATTAGGCTGAGTTTCCATTAAAATATAAAAAAAGAAGAAATATAAAAAAAGAAGAAAAAAAAAAAAAGCCACAAAAAACTGCCCTGTCCAGCGGTGGGCCCCAGTGATCAGACATCTTATCCCCTATCCATTGGATAGGTAGAAAAAAACACCACCGATGCTAAACCCTCATGGCTGTGTTTTTTTATTTATTTATTTATTTTTTTTATGGCTTTATTTTGTTTTTTATTTATTTTGCTCCCATAGAAATCTATAGCAAAGAAACGCAAAACTTTTATCCTAAAGAAAAACGCCATAGTCTCAAGATGCTGCGATTTTGGTAAACTGCCACTGAACCCAAAACCGCAGAAAATGTCAATGATGAGTTATAAAAAAAAAAAGAAAAAAAAACCATGGCGAAAAACTGCAAGTGGGTTTGAGATTTCATAAACCTCTATAGACTTTCAGATATAATTTATTTTTATTTTTTTTTTACAAACTTTAAAAAAGCTGCGGCCAGATATTATGGATACCAAGCCTTAGAAAAATGCTACTTGTTTTTGCAAAAAAAAAACGCTGCTCCAGTCCATAGGTTGTGTGTAGTACTGGGTATATAGTAGGAATGGCGCTTGTACCCATCTAACAGGCTTTGCGATATGGCTTAGGCCACATAAATGTCAATTCTGTGTTGTCAGAAATAAGCTTGCATATATGCAGTAGACTGTAGTATAGGTGTATGATGGGGGCTGTAGTATCATGTGGCTGGAGTGGTGCAACCCTAGACCACGTTGAAGATTTCCACAAACCACTGTTATAAATAGCTGTCATTTGTACATGAGGACCTGGGAAATAAAACTTCAAGAGTCAGCTTTTTTGGAAAACAACTTGGTACTTTACTCCTGGTGTAGATCAATATAGTAACAATACTTTGGTATACTTCAGATATATAGCACCGTTCTTTAGGATGCACTTTCAGTTGAGGAAGAGGTGTAAAGTGTTATTAGTCACTGTCCCAAAGATATTTGCAGATGTTTACTTAGGTTGTGCTGATGCTTGTAGTTTTACTTTGCTTTTGGTTATGTTGCCTCCTTCCTTGAAGGCATTAGACTTAGAAGCTATGTCTACCCCGGGCATTGTATGATCCCTCTAGGCATAGCCCGGCTAAATGGTTGCTAAATTTTCACTTAGGCTTTTAAGTTCACTACACAACTCCTAGCATAAGTCCAATTTAACCCCTTAAGGATGCCGCCTGTTTTAACCTTAAAGGGGTACTACAATTTTTTTTTTTTTTAAATCAACTGGTGTCAGAAAGTTAAAAAGATTTGTAAATTACTTCTATTAAAAAATCTTAATCCTTCCAATACATTTTATGGGCAGTATACAACAGAGGAAATGCGTTTCTTTTTGGATTTCTCTGATGTCACGACCACAGTGCTCTCGGCTGACCTCTGCTGTCCATTTTAGGAACTGTCCAGAACAGCATATGTTTGCTATGGAGATTTTCTCCTGCTCTGGACAGTTCCAACAAATGGACAGCAGAGGTCAGCAAAGAGCACTGGGGTCGTGACATCAGAGAAACCCAAAAAGAAAAGCATTTCTTCTGTAGTATACAGCCCCTAAAAAGTACTGGAAGGATGAGGATTTTTTTTAATAGAAGTAATTTACAAATCTGTTTAACTTTCTGGCACCAGTTGATGTAAAAAAAAAAAATAATAATAATTTCACTGGAGTACCCCTTTAATGATCAAGCCCAATTTTTCAAATCTGGTATGTGTCTCTTTTAAGTGGTAACACCTCTGACATGCTTGTACTTAGCGACACGATTATGAGAGAGTTTTTTTTTAGTTTTTTTCTTTTGTCCTATATTGTACTTTACGAAGAAAGAGATGCGTCCAGCACCAAAGGCTTGCAGGTAAAATCAAGGCTTGCTTTATTAAATCTTCAGACAACAGTCAAATAGAGAGAAAATGTCTCAGTATGTGACTGTTGTCCGAAGATTTAATAAAGCAAGCCTTGATTTTACCTGCAAGCCTTTGGTGCTGGATGCATCTCTTTCTTCATGTTCGTTTACTAAGCCGGGGGCAGGACCGGCACGTCCTTGCACAGGTGGACTGGTGATTTGCAGCACAAGTGAGTGGTACATATACTTGCAATATTATACTTTATATTGGTGTTAAATATTTGTTGATTCATGCAGCATTTTTTTTGTTAAAAAACTAAAGTGTGTGAAAAACTGGAAAATTTCATGTGTTTTTATTTTTTTTTACTTTGCTATTTTATTCTGTGGGTCAGTAGGATTATGGCAATACCCAATTTATATAGCTTTTTTAATGTTCGTTTTCCGTTTCTCAACAAAATAATTTTTTCCTCTTTTTTGTGTTGTCATGTTCTGACAGCAATAACTTTATTTTTCATCCAACGCCATTGTGTGAGGGCTTATTTTTTTTGCAGGGCAAGCTGTACTTTCTATTGGTACCATTTTTGCAATTCATGCTACCTTTTGCCCTTTGTTGTTCCACGTTTTGGACCAAAATTAGCATTTTTTATTTTTATTTTTTTAAGGGGCGTTCACCTTGCAGGAAAAATACCATTATCATTTTATTGTACAAGTCATTATGGACGTGGCAATACCTATTATTATGTATAGGTTCGGGTGTTTGTTATTTTTTGGGTGACAATATAGGGTTTTATTGAGAAAGGGGCATGTATTTTATTTTTCTTACACTTTATTAATTTATTTAAAAACCTTTTTTTATTAAAAAATTTTTTTTTTACTCTTCACTTTTTACGCAGTACATCTTTACTGTTAGTCAGTACTACACTAACAGCCTGTGCGATCCAGCCTATGGCTGGAAGGGGTTAACTGAGCAAGCCATTAGGGGTTTTCACGTTGGTGGTACATGGAAAATGTTTGCAAGAATCCTTTCCTATTTACTGTTTTGGGCTATGCTGAGACACTAACATCTGGGGTAATAGAGCTGCAGAGCATGTGCTCACTTTGGAACCCGAAGGCTATGTTCACACTTCGGAATTCTCGTGGGAATTCCACGAGCGGAACTCCGCGAGCGGAATTCCGTGGTGTGAACTTAACATTAGTGTGAATGGGTCTCCGCGAGACCCATTCACACTGCGGAATTTCCGCCGCTGAAATTGTTTTGCGCAAAGAAAGAACGTGTTCATTCTTTGCGTGGATTCAGCGAGCACTGCATAGCCGTCAATGGTGACGGCTCAGTGCCCCGCGGCCCCAGCGCCGAAGCCACTTCGGCGGCCGCCAGGCGGAGCCTCCACTCGCTGAATTCCGCGGTGTGAACGGGGCCAATAGCATGCTCTCTGGCCAGAGGACTGACTATGAGGTCTTTGGTCCTCCCCCTATCCTGGGAATATGGGTATAGAAGGACAGTCCTTAACATTAAATGGTTTGACATGTAACAGATTACTAAAATCTTACATAGACAATAGTCTTTTGGGTAGGAATTGTTAACAACTTAAATTTTGTATATGGCTCAGTGCATTTATGTTATATGCAGAAAATACCATTAGAGGTCTTCATCTACCAGCATATTGGAACTCCAAGCCTGTGGTTCCAAAGAACCATATGTGTTTTCATAGTGACAGCTATGTGGTGAGGGTGTGTGTGGTGCAGGGCAGATGCCATTAACCCCTTGTATTCATGACTTTACTGAGGGTAGACAGTTGGTAAAGTCTATACAGTTCAGCCAGGGCCCAAGGAGGTGACCAGTGATGCAGAGACCTTATGGGCTTGCTGGGATTTGTAGTAGGACTGGACAATTGAATGCAGGCCACGCTGACTTGACAGATGACAGGGACTGACTTGACTTGACTCATAAAGCTGTGACATTAGTTTACTTGACTTGATGGTGGCTGCAGGACTGGACTTTGAGGTCTCCAACACTCTGGACACACACACTAGGCGACTGCACTGGACCTCAGCTTAGCAGAAGAGCAGAGCTCAAAGAGAGAGAAGCTCCACCCAGGGCTTATATGGGGGAGACTAGCAGGGAGCCCTTAGGTCATTCTTGGGATCACCTGGTCACTGGTACCTCCTGGGTAACAATCACATGACATATCACATGGTATAACTCTTAAAGCAACATTACATTTTATAACCCTTTACATGTGAAAACACATTTACTAGGGAGAAATAAGTGCAGGAGACCTTGGGGACACTGAAGGAGACTGCCTGACAGGACATAAAGAGCACAGGGTAAACACCTCCCATACTGGCCCACCACAGCTACATTACAGCTTCTCCTTTACATTAAAGGAAAACTGTCAGATATTTTCTCCCACACTATCGACAGGTACTGGTGGATAGTGCGGGAAACGCTGATTAAAATGAGCCCTACCTTGTCCGGATCTGCGCCTCCATTCTCCCGCAATTGTAGTTTTATTATCTGTTGAAATCTTCCTGTAACTGGCACGGGCGGGGCTTCGGCGCTTAACTGGCACTGACATCAGCGCCGCTTATGAATATTCATACGCCCTCCCCCCGGTTAGGAGCGGCAAAGAGAGGGAGAGCTGGAGGGAGCAATTTTGTGATAATCTTTATTTCTTCAGCAGCACAGGGATCCCTTCCTTATTCTATTGTTAGTTAGGTAGTACTTGTTAAATGGGCACTCTGATTGAAACACATTTTTGCACTAATCTTTCTAATGTACTTTGTCACTGCCACTAGGTGTCTCCCTACTTGTCCAGAGCACATTTTTCCCCATCTTTTGCACTGACTTTGGACTCCTGCTGGCCTGACAGAAGTCCAAGAGCAGGAAATTGCTGAGAAGGCTTGTGCAGCCTTATCCAATCAGAGCTCATCTCACACACTAAACTACTCTGGGATGTGTGTAGCAGAGTGAGGTAGGAATTTCTCCCCTTTATGGCTTCAGATGATGTCACGCCTGCTGGGGAATGCCCCTTTCCAGTCTGTGAATCTGAATGAGACTGAGCAGAAGATACAGAGAAATATCAAGGTAGAAAACTTAATAATAAAAATAAAAGCAGGGGGTGGTTTATCATGATGGGGGCAGTGAACTGGGAGGAGTATAACATTTAACAAGATCATGAGAGGTACTATTTAATAATATAATGGGGGTTGGAGCTTGCAGGTCTTTACCTGTACTATCAGCTCACAAGGCAGAGAATTTCCCTTCATGTTGTGCTGCTAAAGGAACTAATGGAAATAATGTTTACCAGAAAATTCCCACTTTCACTCCAAGTGGCTGTTGGTGGCTTCTCCTTGATCTCCCAGCTTTGATAAACCTTTTCTGTTGAACTATATGGATATACTGTATACATGCCAGCAGGGCAGACAGAAACCACATGGGAACCACCCCAATGACTTGGCAGCATGAAAGTGATTACAGGTCCCTTTAGAAGCCATGCCCACAAAATACCATTTTTGCAAGAAAATACACTGGCATTACCAGCCTCAGAAATGGCTTTGCTGTGCTTTTTCATCTTCTCTATTAACTGATTTTCTACAGAATATTTTTAGAATCGTCTGTTTGTCATGCAGCATGTACTAATGCGGTAACGCTTTGGTTTTAGGGCTCATGCACGTCACTATTGTATGTAACGTGTGTCAGATTTCATTTTCTGTCAGAATTCCTATATAAAGAAAAATCAAGGCATGCTCCTTTTTCTGACATAAGTATGGAAGCATTCCTTGTAGGGAAGAATATCTCCTTACATATGACGTCTGGTGTAGTACTACCGTACAGACGCAGAGCGAAGGCCATGTGCATGACCCCTTTCTCTGCAGAGCCTTAATTGAGCTTTTTCTACCTTTTCGTTACAGCTGCAAACTCTATATTGTGATATGTTGATGTGAAATGTCCTGCTATAAGGTGCTTCCATGTGATCCTATATTCTCTCCTATCCACCCCCCCCCCACCCCCGCACACACAAAGCTGCATTGTAAAAAATGCTACATAATAATGAATGTAGAGTTTATTTTCATCTGAAGGAGCTGTCTAAAACAGGAAACATACATAATAGTGTGTACATACAGTAGAATTGAGACGCCAATGTTTACATAGTAGGCTCAGGCACAGACTCCTTCACCTGAACTTGCTATTCTGCAATGTGTTACGCCATACAATGAGAAAGACCATCTCTAAAACCTCAGGTAATTAGGGGAGAGGGGTTCCAAATTAGTTCCTAGAGCAGTGCTTCCCAACCAGGGGGCCTCCAGCTGTTGCCAAACTACAACTCCCAGTTGTAGGCATGCTTGGAGTTGTAGTTTTGCAACAGCTGGAGGCACCCTGGTAGGGAAGCACTGCTCTAGAGATTAGTATCAACCCAGAGTGGTTAAAATTGTGGGGTCCATGCCTTGATGGATCAGAATGGTTTTGGAGAACAGGTCATACACAATTCTAGGCAAGTGGTTATAAGGTTATCGCTGGTTGATGTACATGCATTTAAAAAACAAAAAAATCACCCTTTTAAATGCTTTCTTCCAAAAATTGTGTTACACCTGTCCTAATGGAATTTTAGCTCAACCTCTTTTACTTCAAAGGAGTCCAGCTGCAATACCAGTCATAACCTGTGGTTAGATGTGATGCTGTTTCTGGGGGGGAAAAAACTGCCAATGCTGTACAATCCTTTTAAGAAATAAAATAAAATAATAATAATAATTAAAAGCAACATAATAAAATAACTGCAGTGTTATATATCTCTATGTATGGTTCCACACTATGTTTATCACATACGGGGACCAGATCTGGCTGGGAGATAGGAATACCGGCTGCTCCCACATCCCAGCCGAACCCGGACCATATCTCATTCATTTGAATGAGCCAATTGGAGTCAGATCTTGACTCGGGATTGGCTCATTTTTGCCCTGTATCCAGTTTTGTGACTGGACCTAAAGCTGCAGTATACCATGGTTTTAGGATCGGTCAGAAAACCGGATAACGGGCAAAAATGAGCCTACCGGAGTCACTATCTGACGGGCCGGGTCCGGCGGGAACGACCGGCTTTCCCATCTCCCATATGGATGAAACGTAGTGTGAATGCAGCCTATGTCTTTCTGCACTGAAATTGCATGCAGCGTTTTAGAGGAAACCTGGTATAACTAATGAATTTTATGCATTCCGCCCAGTAATGGAAAATAGCAGCAGAGTGTACAGTATTTTCCTAGAGAAGAATACATTAGTTTGTTCTAATTAGCATCAACAGAATCGGCATCCAAAGCAAATGTAGAAAAGAAGACTTCATATAGAAAAATGTATGTCCATATCCAATGTGTTGGGTGTAAAAGGGAATTCATCTTAGGCTATGTCCGTAAAATGTGCGGAATGTCTTCTGGAATATACCGGCTGACGTTACACACATTTGAAAAATCTAGCAGGCTCTAAGACCACTCAGAAATGCGCTGTCTCATAGACAGCAGTGCATTTCCTTTCGGACTCCGTAGAAAGAATAGACTTGTCTAGTCTATCTGTAGACACCGTAATCAGAATTTCCACGGCAGAAACATCCGGTGCGGGAATTCTGCCATGTGAACAGCGCAGCAGAATCCAATTGAAAATGAATGGAACTCTGCTTCAGCGGAATGTCCATATGGAATATTCCGTGCAGACATTCCACTCAAGCAGTGCCGGCTCTTTCTATAGGCAGAATAGGCTGCTGCCTAGAGCGCTATCTTGATGAGGCCCACCTGTGTCCATTTTTTTTGTGTGAAGTCAGAGGTGCTGCAATGTCTCCTCTATCCGGCTGTCAGGAGAGTAGTACTGTGCTGTAAACTGTATTTCCTGCTGAGCCAACAATCTCAGACACTGGAGATGGCAATCCAGGTGAAAAAGTGGCCCCCAAATTGTCACAGTATACATTATGTATTTTATTAGGTTATGTGCAGGTTCTGCTATAAATAATTCTTTAACATCCTGTGTCATTGTAATGCAATTTATCCACGCTTAACCCCTTAATGACACTGGATGTACTGGATGTACAACCTGGTACTTAAAGGGGTATTCCATTATTATTATTTTATTTTATTTGATTATGCTACAAGGTTGTAAAGTTAGTGTAGTTCATAATATAATGTCCATACCTGTGTGTGACAGTGGTCTTGCAATTCCTCTGTGATTTTCACCCCAATATATATTTTTAACAGTATGCAAAATTATTCAGGTCTCGGGTTTTCCCATTTTGCAGTGTGATGAGACGTGACATCACTAGCCAGGTAATCAGAGGGAGTATGTCCAGCTTCAATGAGTGGAGCGACCGCTGAGTGGGAGAGAGATAATTTTGCAACAGCTGTAGGCACCCTTGTTAGAAGACACTGGTCTTTTGAATGGAATGCAACTCACTTGTGTTTCAATGGGTGGGGTGGCTGATGTGTGGGAGGAAGAAAAATGACCTCACAATTACAAGCATGGAACTATGGGATGTGTAGTTTTAGAATGAAATCCAACAGGAAATACCTAGTTCACAAAAAGATAGCCACAGTGTTATGGTAATCTCACAACATGGCCATTTAGCCCTATGACAAGCACAGATCCTTCCTAAGCATGTCCATTACTGTCTGCCAGGTATGTACAAAAATCACCGTATGGCGGATAACCCCTTTTAAAGGGGTTGTCTAGCAAAAGGGGGAAAAAAAACTGTGTATGGTGTCAAAAAGTATAATAAGGCAACTTACTAATGTAATGTTATTATTTATAGTGCACAGATATCTCCATATCAGCTGTGCCCTCTCCCTAATAGCTGTTACAGGCTATGAAAGCAGAAAGCTCCCATCCCCCTTCCCCTCCTGTCTGCTCAGGGAGAGTCCATTTATATGAAGAAGGGAGTGCATATGACTGTTTATTAGCTTTTAAGGCAGCTGGAATCTTTTCTCAGATTTCTTAAAATCTAATGAGCAGTAATATGAGCTCCCGCCTTCATATTAATGGTCTGGTCCTGAGCAGACAGGATGGAAGGGGGAGTAAGAATTGAGCAGCTCTGCTTCAGTGAGTGTGACAGGATGTCAAAGGTAAAAGACAGCTCAGCTGATAGGGAGAGATCGCTGCACTATGGCTAATAACATTATATTATTACACTATAAACAGGTTGTTTCTTTCACTGGACAATCCCTTTTAATGCCACAGGATGTATATGTATATCCTGGTGTGAATGTTGGAGATGGGAAAATTCCTTTAAAAAAAGTGTTCCTATCATTAGAAGTTATCCTCTATTTACAAAGGTATGGGGTAACTGCCCGTTTATAGGGAGGTCCAATCTCTGAAACCTCCCACAATCTTGTAAACAAGGATTCAAGTCACGTGATTCTCTTCCATGTACACCGATGCTCCATCATTCATTCTTTATGAAATGTAATTAATACTTAAGTATTCTGTTTATCCTGTATAGTTATGATGTCTCGGTACGGGATATGCTCCTACAGTCCTGTCTGGTTGAGTCCCTGTACGTCCTCAGGGCTCACCGGCAGTGTTCCCCCATAATGTGAATAAGCTATATATTAAGGGTAAAGGACCTTTGATATGGTCACATGATTTTTAGTCACATAAAGGTTGTCACATGTTCAAGCCATATGTTTTGTTATCCAGAGAGCACCAGGTGGCCCGCAGTTGACCTATGGGCTCCTTGCTCAGCCCCCCTTTATAAGAGGGGGAGGCACTACAAACACTATCTTAGATCCTTAGGTCAAGTCCAGTCCGGACGTCTCAGAGCCAGTGTCCAGCACATCTGGAGGCCTCAAGCCTAAATTGCAGCCATAGATCTGTATGTCAAGTCATCTTTGTCTGCGGTCACTATCTTCAGTCAACTCAAATCAGTTATAGTCAGCGTGGCTGTACTATAGTCTGTCAAGTCGCTGCAAGTCCCAGCAAGCTGCGAGGTACCTCGTGTTACTGGTCACCTCTCTGGGAACCTTTATTATCCTGTGAAGACTGTTTATACCTGTTCAACTTCAGTAAAGTTACCATTAACCTTAACCTAGCCTTGGACTATTATTTGCCCCTGCCTAACCTAGGAGTAACGCAATTACCCTCGGGTGGTTACATAGGCAAACCATGCACCCGCGTCACAAACACTAAGGGGTTAACACCATCTAACCCATGGGAAACACAATCTGCCCGTCCACCTCACATGACACCCCTGTGGTTCACCACATGAGAGGCGAGGTGTCATGTGATTATTGGCCAATTAGTCGTAGGCCCCAAGTCCACTATTCTGGCTGGACAGGGAGGAGTTACTCAGTAGTGGTTGTGAGGAGAAGAGAAGTTTAGTCTAGTGTGTGGAGAGGAGATGAAGTCAGGTCCTGGATAAGGGGAGAGAGGAGAGTCTGTGCTGCGTTCAAGTCAATGGAGTCTGAGAAGTCAAGTGCAGAGCAACTACACTAAACCGCTAGCATACTGACGTCCAGGTCAAGTCAGTCAAAGTCCGGTTATGGGGAGAGGTTGTCTTAGATCCGAAAGGGTCCCATAACCCAAGTCAAGGATAGCGAGACTGAAAGCCTCAGGCCGCCTCAGTACAAAAGTCTAAGTTCACCCCTGGTGGTAAGCAATTTCATAGATGTAGTGTGGAGTACCCCAAGTCTGTGTTAGTTGTCTCTCAAGTTAGTCTAAAGTCCAGTTTAGCCAATTTGTCACAGCTACACCATAGCTACTAGTCCCAGAGTGAATCTAGAGTAACTAATTCTGCAACTTCACCCCAATTATTGCACTAACATGTTTGCTGTATTACGGCATGGACTGTAATATTTGCCTGCAGGACCTTTTCAGTAAAGGTTCAGGTGGTTTACATGGCCCTTCATTTGTGGCTTTTATTGACCCAGCGCTTGGCCCAGAAAGATGCTTATCCTTGAAGTGTGGAAGTTAACACTTCCCTGGTTTCATGAACTCTATTACAGTCAATACACTACACACACCACCCTGTTAGCCACCATGTAAATGGATTCCCTGGAATGTTAAATGACTATAAAGCAAGTGGCTAATAGTGGTAACTAATGGTGAGGAGTAGAGATGAGCAAACTTACAGTAAATTCGATTCGTCACGAACTTCTCGGCTCGGCAGTTGATGACTTTTCCTGCATAAATTAGTTCAGCTTTCAGGTGCTCCGGTGGGCTGGAAAAGGTGGATACAGTCTTAGGAAAGAGTCTCCTAGGACTGTTTCCACCTTTTCCAGCCCACGGGAGCACCTGAAAGCTGAACTAATTTATGCAGGAAAAGTCATCAACTGCCGAGCCGAGAAGTTCGTGACGAATCGAATTTACTGTAAGTTCGCTCATCTCTAGTGAGGAGGAGTCATCCCATCACTCTACATCATTAACCCTTTAGATGCCGTGATCCATGCTGCTCATGCCGTCTAAAGTATTAAGTCACAGATGTCGGTTTGCTTAGGGAGCATATTGAACCCCCCCCCCCCCACCCCAATGAAGGGATGCGCTAGAATAACAGCCTATCTCACTGTCCAATACTATGCAATAGCATAGCATTGAACAGTAGATGCAATCTAATGATGGACTTAAAAAGTGTATAAAATTTAAAAATAATATTTTTTTTTCTATTTTCTGAAAAAAATGGAACTGTGAACAATGTAACTGTAAGAAAATACCAAATGACAAAAATGCTGATTTATTTTTGTCAAAAAAAATTATATAAAAAAAATGTAACCAAAGTGATACAGATAAAAACTACAGATCTCGACACAATGAGACCCATACAGACTTATACACAGAAAAAAAGTGATACAGTAATAGAAAAAAAAGTATAAAAAAATGTATTGTAACCACATTGACCTAAAGAATAAAGTGCAAATAAAGAATAAAGGAACAAATAAAAAAAACCTCAAAATTTGCAACATTGTGGTTTCTATTTCAATTTCCTCCCACAATTAAACATTTTTCGGGATTTGACGTTCATTTTATGGTAAAATGAAAAGTATTGTCACATAGTACAGTTCATGCAAAAACTAGCCCTCATTTTAATGTAAAAAAGTTCCTAAAAACACGACTCAATAGTTTATATAAGTTATCAATCTTTTCCTAAGATTACGTCAGTTTCCATTAAGTTCCTCTTATACACTATAACAAGAGGGTTTGTGAATCGAATGTGCAGCTTACGCCTCCCTCTCACCTGTGTGGTTACTATTGTGATATTACATTAGGAGATAATAGTTTTTACATAAACCGCTCTTGTTATTGAAGGTTAGCGGCTGGATTCTATTTGCAGGCTTCTTACCAGACTGCTCTTTACTGTTTTGCCATCATCTTGCTGTGTTTACTAAAATAACAGTTTTCAGCTACCATTGTGTAGAGGTTATTCACGCTACTTGTTTTTACAATGTGGACAGTGATTTGCCTTTAAAGGGATGTTTCATCACGCCCCCTTGATTTAATTTTAATAAAATATTCCATATTACCTTTTTATTACACATGGTGGGTAGGGGGGCTTTGCATAACAGGCTGCAAATATTGATTCACTGTGTATTTGGCAGTCTAGGTAAGGTAAGATCCTAATTACCTTATTGAGGTAAGATCCTAATTTATGGATAAAAATAAATAAAAATAAATTGGCGATGGACTTGTGCCCATATTTATACTTGTAGCAAAAAGCATACATCCAACAAAATGGAGGTGAAACACTCTGATACCACATGGATCCATCAACCCTCAGAAAATATCTATGATTAAACAACAATATAGTATAGTATAGCAGTATACCTGCATCCATAGTTACCTCATTGCATCTGTCTGCCTGGCTCTGGTGTAGCTCGCTTATGAGCATGTTCATACTATGCATTTATACTCTATTGCATTACTCATGATGTTGTGTTCTCTCTTTATGTGCGTGTCTGTGTGCATGCCTCAGGTGTGGCTCCGTGTATATGAGCATGTTCACACTATGCGTTACACTTCATTGCATTTGTTAGCCCCCTTGGGTGTGGCTCCGTGTATATGAGCATGTTCACACTATGCGTTATATTTAATTGCATTACTCATGATGGTATGCTTTCTCTTCATGTGCATGGTTTCTTATACTCCCTCTGATCCCTCACAATATGCGATACTGAATCCCTAAATGTAATTTTCTGATTAATCCAGTCTACGTTTTCTGCTGGACATTGATCCAGTCCACATTTTCTGGCATTTTGTGAAGGTTGATGGATCCATGTGGTATCAGATTGCATCACCTTTGTTTTGTTGGATGTATGCTTGTTGCTACAAGTATAAATATGGGCATAATGCTATATACCCACTGCCACGACTAAGAGCTGGGTACAGCTTGAAACGCGTTTCATATATTTACAAATTGTTTGACACTGCTTGGTCCTCCTTAATAGACCGTACCATTCTATAACCACATTATCCAATAGCGCTTCTGGGATATTAAAGGAAATGTGTCATCAGAAAATGGCCTATTGTGTAAATAAAGTCTTTGTGTTAAACATTTTAAAAGAATTTAGTCCGGGGTGCTAAGAAATCAGCTGGCATTGACCATATAGACCAGGACCCAAGCGTCCCAGACCTCCGGACAAACCACAGCAAACACAAAGCAGCATCCACTTTAAAAACGCGCATAGAAAAGAACATCGCAGAGACACTCCTTCGGTCTGTGGTCTTTATTGCACAGCATTTCACCTACAATGAAGACCACAGACCGAAGGAGTGTCTCTGCGATGTTCTTTTCTATGTGAGTTTTAAAAGATTTTAGTGACAGTTTTTCTAATGTTTTCACAGAGATTCCACAAGCAGCATGTTTCAGCGTTGTTGGTGCTAATGTCAGTGTGACTTTTAAGCGCCGTTCCTATTCATAGCAGTGCGTTTACAGACAGAGTTCTGCCAAAAAGAGTGGAGTCCGGAATTTCTATAGCCAAAATTCTCAGCTTGCACAGAGCAGCAGAATGACACTGAAAACAATGGAAGGCTGCTGCAAGCAGAATTCCACTCGGAACAATTCAAAGCAGAATTTTTGTAGTGTGCATGGGCCCTTATGAGATAGGGCAGGATTACAGTGAAAGGATCAGGCCATTCACAATAGGTCCATTCTATAGATTGCTATGTCCATGTAGCTGTTGTGTATGGTGTTCCGTCTCAGCCAGTGAGTGGCTGACAGGCAATGTGACGTTTGACCCCCGGGACCAGGTCAAGTGCAACATGGCAAAGACCGGGAGCAGTTCTACTGGTGGCTACTAGGACCGGGTAAGAGGTAAGTATCATGTTAAAGGGCATGAGAGATCAATTAGGTCTATAGGCACTAAGCAACGCAGTCATAATTCTATTTAGAAAAATGTCTTTACAGGTTGTAAAACTGGACTCTACTACAGGAAAGAAAGATGTAATTCTGTTCTGAGACCTTAAATATATTATCCATTTTAATCCGCTTCATTTTTTTTTTTTTTAAAGGGAAATGTCAACTTTGTGTCCTGCTATTGGCATCCTTAGACATATGTTGGAAAAATGAAGCATTTTACCACAGCACCCCCACAGGTTAAACAAAGCATTGCACTCTCTATATTTATATCAATGGGTTCATCATGCAATGTATAGACAAGCCAGGTCCTCCAGAATGAAGAGCTCTTCTTTCTAGCCACTTTTGCACCTAATACATGACTAGATCATACCTGACTATCTCATTTATTAACTCAGAATTCTCGTTTGACTTGGACATGGATTTTTTAAACCAGGTAAAACGTCTCTATTGGCAATTGTCTATCATTTGTAGGTGTCACTTTAAACTTGCCATTAGTTCTTGGATTTATTTAGCTAATACAATGATATTCTTTGCCATATGCTGCCTTTTGTAAAGCAAGCAAATATATGTTTAAGAGGCCCAGGTCAGGCTATTCTTCTCCAATGGTCATGAAAAATGGGGCATTACAGCTTACTCCACCTTGCTATCATCGGCAAACACTGTTAATGCTGTTAGGAGATTTAAGATATAGAACACAAAGGCTTGTGATTCCTGTTAGTGCTGGATTTGATTAAAGCACTGTGAAAGCTTCGCTTCTGCTTGTTCTCAATGCACATAAATTGGATTTTGTGAGCAGCGCCTCAAACACGTCAGACATACGCTACTGCTGCTTTTTCTTTCAGCTGATTTCCTTTACAGAATATTCCTCTTATTGTGCCTGGTTTTTGCTTATGAACCAGAAAAAAAAAACTTTGGCATGAAAATGTATCAACCATGTATGAAATTACTGTAAAGTCCTGATTGGCCAACACCTTGTAAATTCAGTTGAGATTGTTTGTCTGAATTTTTGTATGATTTAAACAGGGACTCTAAGGTCCTGTGCACACTACAGAAATTCAGAAAGGAATTTCTTTGCGGAATTCTATCACCAGATCCACACACAATTTGCCGCAATAATTAATCCCTGCAATTCAAAGTCCCATTGACTTTTCCAGGCCGATTCTGCAAAACGGCAAAAAAAATTTCATTCTTTCAGTGGAATCCGGATTCATGGCGGAAATTCACTGTGAACTGAGCAGCAGAATCCCAATGGTAGAATATATTATATATAAGCCAAAAGTGTTTTTTTAAAGGTTTTGTCCAACAATAAAACCTATTTTTAACTGTCTATTAATTAACACATATTGGAAAAGAGTTTTTACTACTTTTCTGTAGTGTTTCATGCTTTTCTTCTGGATTTTGATGTAGTCTGCTCCGTTGTTTTCAATGGCCCATCCTCCTGTATGGTGTACATCCTGTAACAGACTTCCTGTCTGGCCAGGAACTCTAGGAATTCAGCCAATTGTAGAAGGTGTTGGAGGGAAATAGAGTTGGCTAAATTTTCGGCTAGAGTATCCTAACTAGAAAGGAAGTTGGGCCAATGAAGTCAACAGAGCAAATGGTTTACTTCAAAAAGCAGAAGGAAAGCATGAAAGGCCACAGAAATATTGTTAAATAAAAAGGTATTATATTATCTATGTTCATTTGTTATACAGTAAAAAATCTTTCATCACTGGGCAACACTTTTAAGGGTAACAACCGAAAATATGTTACATCAAACTGAATCATAAAATCTCACTTTATTGAAAATATTTATAAAACAGACACATTATAAAATACATAGTACATGGAATGTTGCTGGCAAGATATAAATATGAGGGAATACAAGATATGAGGTGGTCAGTATAGTGAATGTACAATAAATATGTAAGTGAGGTGTGGGTTAGAGACACTCACCAATGGAGCCGACATGTAAAAAAACAGAAAGGGGAAGGCAAAAACATATAATGTGCACTAACCCCAGTATCAATCCCAATATGGTAAGAGAGAGTAAGTAGCAACATGCAAAAAATATATGTGAATATGCAAGACCGTCAAGCATAAGTAACAGAGAGTAAAGGATACATCATACAGACCACTCTCTCATCCTTACTCTCTTTTACTTATGCTTGTGGGTCTTGCATGTTCACATATTTTTTGCATTTTGCTTCTTGCTCTCTTACCATATTGGGATTGATACTGGGGTTAGTGCACATTATATGTTTTTGCCTTCCCCTTTCTGTTTTTAACATGTCTACTCCATTGGTGAGTGTGTCTTACCTACATCTCACTTGCATATTCACTATACTGACCACCTCATATCTTGTATTTCCTCATATTTATATCTTGCCAGTCACATTCCATGTACTATGGATTTTTTTAATATGTGTGTTTTATAAATATTTTCAATAAAGTGAGATTTTAGGATTAAGTTTGGTGTAAAATATTTTCGGTTATTATTATAGTGGGTGTTGTTATACCATTGGTATGTTTTCCAGGTTTTTGGATAGTAACACTATTGGTTATATAACACTTTTAAGGGGTCAATAAGGGATACTTGGTCAAATTTTAATGGGATCAGCTGACGATCTTATGGGGGCCACCCGTCTACTGTCTTGATGTAAATGATTGGGCATGTTTCACAGAAGATAAACCACTGATAGAAGGGTAAGAGGGGAAGACAGCAGCTAATTCCAGGAGAAAATATAGAGAAGGCCATCTGTAGGCCTTGTACACATGACATAACTCTGTGCAAGATGCTGTGAAGGGAATTCTGTCCCATCAGATACTTGTGCACCATGCTTGTTTGGATGCTGTATGTCATATGCTTCTCCATGTATACAGCATCTAATGGAACATTCATACAGTAAATCCTAATGCTTTTCTACGGGTGCCATATCATTGCTCAGTACAACATATAATGTAATTATGATGTTTTGTGTAAAGTCTAAAGGTGAGTTAGGGATCTACCAATTTTTACCAGTAACGATGCAGGTCCTAGCCCTGAACTGAGGTCCATTGCATTGCAAGTGTTTAAATCAAGTTGTCACACAAGCAGGTAATATACACTAGGAGCATGGTCATGTGAGCCTGGCTAGAGTGATAATGTGATATTGAAAAGGGAGTATCTAAACATTTGTAACATTGTTATTCTTGCCAGTTTAATATAATATGTGGATTAGATGTTAAGTAGATAATACTTGGCGTTCTGCCATATTTATGTCACCAACCATTTTGACGAGTTAAAATCTATTTGAAGGTATTGTTACCAGTATTGTTTTCAGAAATAAGGGATCCAATAACAGCATGAACAATGAGGCTAAGAACGCTGACCTACAAGGTAGCATCGTGTTTTATTTTATAGTTGGGCCCCAAAAAAAACAGTTGAACCAAAATTTGGGCACAAAAAATTTCCAGTAAATATTCAAAGGTGTATTTTTTTTTTTACATGAGAATGATCTGAGATTTATACTATGCACATTAGTTTTTCAAAATTGGGCGTGGTGACATACCCTTTGAAAAAATATTTTACATGAAATGTAAGAGTCCATTTTACATCAAACATTTAGTGTGAATTTCACACCAGCTCTTTGCTAGTGTGAAAATCATAAAAATGTGAGGTTCTTAACTCCTTCAGGACAGAGGGCGTACCTCATTTGGTCCCGGCTGCTAACCGGGTCGGTCCCGGCTGCTAGCGATAGCCGGGACCCTGAGCTAATAGCGTGCAGCACCGATTGTTGTGCAGCGCTCTTTTAAACCTTCAGACGCGGCGATCAAAGTTGATCGCCGCATCTAAAAATGAAAGTAAACGCTTCCCGGCAGCTCAGTCGGGCTGATAGGACATCGCGATAAAATCGCGATGTCCCGATCAGCTAGGACGCGAGCGGAGACCCCTTTACCTTGCTCCGTTGCGTCCGATCGGCGTTTGTTTGCTCCAAGCCTGAGCTACAGGCTTGAGCAATCGAGCCCCTATCTCACTGATCCATGCAAAGCTATGGCTTTGCAGGGATCTGGGTAAAAAATCAGTGTGTGCAGTGTTATAGCCTCCTATGGGAGCTATAACACTGCAAAAAAAAAAAAGTGAAAAAAAAAAAAAAGTTAATAAAGGTTATTTAACCCATTCCATAATAAAAGTTTGAATCGCCCCCCTTGTCCCATAAAAAAAAAAAAAAAACTGTGTAAATAAAAATATGTGGTATCGCCGCGTGCGGAAATGTCCGAACTATAAAAATATATTGTTAAATAAACCGCACGGTCAATGGCGTACACGCAAAAAAATTCAAAAGTCCAACATAGCCTATTTTTGGTCACTTAAAAAATGAATAAAAAGCAATCAAAAAGTCAAATCTATACAAAAATGGTACCAATAAAAACTTCAGAACACTGCACAAAAAATTAGTCATGCCCCCTTACATAGGCTTGCATTCAGGGGGCGAAGCATGCCATCACACGGGGTGGGGCCATGACGTCGCAATGCTCCGGCCTCCGTGATCGCCAGTAATCAGACCCGGAGCGAACGTGCTCTGGGGACTGATTCTAACGGGGTGCTGCGTGCAAGATCACTGGAGTCCCCAACAGCGGGACCCCAGCGATCAGGCATCTTATCCCCTATCCTTTGGATAGGGGATAAGATATATTAGCGCCGGAGTACCTCTTTAAATTTTTTTAAAGCGTTATTTACTCCAATTATTAAATGAGTACTTCGGCAAAAAGTTAACGTATCCCCTATCCACAGGATACGTAGCTGATCGCGGGAGGGCGACCACTGGGACCCCCCCTGTGATCTCACGGAGAGAACCCTGGCTCGCTCAGAGAAAAGCATATGTCATCTACTGGTATACAGCACATCCTCCATTAATTTCTATGAGAGCTCCAATGATGCCCCAGTGCTGTATACGGGTCTTTTCAGCCCATTGATTGCGGGGGTCCCATCGTTTGGACCCCACCACGATCAGCTACTTATCTCCTATCCTGTCGATAGGGGACAAGTTTCTTTTTGCCGGATTTCTCCTTTAAAATAGAATTTTTTTGCAAATACTAAATAGGCAATTTTTTCTTCTTCATAGAGTCGCAACAACACATCTGTCATTGTGGTTGTTGCAATTTAAAATTGTAGGCAAGGTCTTGCTACCTGACTACAGTCTTTGAACCTGCACTGAGGACATGCAAGGTACATGTGAGTTGTTGTGCCTTGGTAATTAGCACACCGTTATGTACATGTACAGTGTGGCGGATTTACAGTCTATGGAGAGTACTGGAACTGCCCTTGATTCATAGACTGTGGGTCCCGGACCCGCCACTAATCACGTTTATGTCCACCATTTAACCATTTAGATGCCTTGATTAATACTAATATCTATCTATTTTCCTCATGCCTTCAGACATGTTTCATCCACAAAGTTGGTGCTTTTCTGGGCACTAATAGTGTAGTCGTAGAATATTACAGGAGATTAGCTTGTTCCAGCTGGTATTTTTTGAGATTTAACATTTGGCGCCTAACTCGGAGAAAAACTAAAATGCTAAAAATATATTGCTGCCAATTGACAAACGAACAAGAGGACTAACCTATTGTATCACCAATAAATGTGGCAATCTTCCTTCTACACAATAACTCTGCCATTCTCACTGGTTCACAAATGTGGGGAAAAAAAAGCCCATTGTATGTGTGTTGGCGGGGTGTGTGGTGCAGGGCAGATGTTGTTACCCTAGGGGCAGATGGCATTAACCCCTTGTATTCGCGATGCCAGGGCGCGGTTTAGCCTAAAACCACCCGAAGGTATACTGCTGGATCCTGGTCTAGGCACGAGGGGGCAATAAAGACTCCAACGCCAAGTTACGGACAACAGTAGCTTTACTGAGGGTAGACAGTTGGTAAAGTCTATACAGTTCAGCCAGGGCCCAAGGGAACATATTTACAATGGGGGAACAAGTGCAGGGGGACTTGGGGACACTGAAGGAAGCGGCCTGACAGGACATCAGGAGCACAGGGTAACACCTCCCGTACTGGGCTACCACATATGTATGTTGACACATAGATAAAGTGATACACGTGTACAATGTCTGAACCAAGGTCACACTATTCCCATACACTGACATGAATTATGGAATTATGTGCTATCCATGAGCAACATTTGGCTGCTTTGAGGTCACATTACTCCTGTTAGCCATGATCCTAACTCCAAACAGGAGAATATGAGAAAGTCCCATTGTCAGAAGTAATTCTAATGCAATATGGCTGCCATAACAAAGCAGCACCGCTGGCACTTTGGAAGTCCACAAGAAGACTGATGTGAGATTTCGGCATAGTAATCCCTGAATTGTCTTGCCTATTATCCTCAAATCAAATGAGAAAAGTGAGACACGAATAAATCAGAAAAGGGCATATTGACAAATGTGCTGTCCAGGTACAGGATATAGCCCCGTACAGTACTTGGGCCCTGTCAGGTTGAGTCCGTCTGTGTCCTTTGGGCTCTCCTGCAGTGTCTCCCCCATAGTAATATATATATGATGTATAGTGTTCTGTGTTTTATGGATAAAGGACCTTTTTAAGGACCTTTGAGTTATTCACATGATAATGTGTTCACATGATGTGTTGTTACCCAGAGAGCACCAGCTAACCATGTGAGCAGCTTGACCTGTGGGCTTATAAGAGAGGGTGGGGGGCATTACAATCTCTCTCTTTCACCACACTTTCTACTGAGGCACAGTAAAGACCAGACGTCTCAGAGCTAGTGTCCAAGCCTCAAGCCTATCTATAGCCACATGCCAGTAAGTCAAGTCGTCTATGTCTGCTGTCACTATCTACAGTCAAGTCTATAGTCAAGTCTATAATAGTCAACGTGGCTGTCCTAAAGTCTGTCAAAGTCACTACAAGTCCCAGCAAGCTGCGAGGTCCTTCTGTGTTACTGTCCAACTCTCTGGGATCATGGCCTAGCTGTAAAGACTATTTCCATCTGTCTACCTCAGTAAAGCTACCGTTAACCCTAATCTGGTCTTGGACTATTATTACCTTGCCTAACCTAGAGATAGCGGAGCTACTGTTCGGGTGGTTACCGAGAAAACCACGCCCTGGCATCATGAACATTTAGGGGTTAATAACACCTGCCCCTGGGCTACAACATCTGCCCCATACACCTCACCTTCACACCTCGTGGCTCCCCACACAAATATCTAGGTGATGAAAATATGTAGTGTAAACAGTGGTTTATTGGATCAAATAATGTTTTTAATACAAGATTGTCTGTCTAATTCTTTGACCCTAGAGTATATTTTTATATGGATAGAACATTGATCCAGGGATTTATTCTGATGTCACATTGGAGTCGGGAAGGAATTTTTCCTCTGTTATGGGGCAATTGGCATCAGCCGCATGTGAGGTTTTAGCCTTCCTCTGGATCAACACAGTAGGGATCTAGGTTGGTCTCGATTGGACTCTGGATTGTCTTTTTTTTTTTTTTTCAACCTTACTATGTTTACAGCTTTATACATGAGTTTTACACTGTAGTGTGGCTTTTGATGAACACAATTTTATGCATAACTACTTTACAGTCTGTAGTAGCATCTCCTACAGCATTGGTCTCCAACCTGTGGACCTCCTGATATTGCAAAACTACAACTCCCAGCATGCTCGGACAGCCAACGGCTGTCCGGGCATGCTGGGAGTTGTAGTTTTGCAACATCTGGAGGTCCGCAGGTTGAAGACCACTGTCCTAAAGTATGTCCACATGTGGTAGATTTATTGCAGGAGGTTCTGAGGCTGGAAATCTGATCGATACATGTGAATCCGTCTTTAAAAAAAAAAAAAAAATTTTATATACATGTACATAGAATTTTGCATACCTCATTCATGTAAATAGGATAGCTGCATACATTTCAGCATTAAACCTTCCATGTGTAAACATACTTTTACCTTTTACAACACAGACTACCTGTCCGTAATTTATTGAACAATAAAGAGGTAAACTGCAAAAGGGCAATAAATAACTTACTCATTGCTTTGATAGTCTTATCTAGTTTAACAAGTAGAAAAGTCTAGAAATAGAAAAAAATAAAAATAAATATATATATACACACACACACACACACCAGTGAGGCAAGAACTGCACAGAAATAAAGAACTGAGTATGAATTGCTGTAAAAAAAATGTATTAGGTGTCTGCAGTTTTTTCCACGTGGAAAAAAAATTCTTGCAATGATGGAGGAAGTGACTATGTGGTGACAGCAAAAGTTTGCATGCGCCTTTGGTGTTGCCATGCAGACTTTGCCTTCTACTAAAGTTATCAAACACATTTCAAGAGACAAGGGGATGAAAGCACATCAGTGTATTAATGCCTAAATCAGTTAGTTTACTGTTATTTAGGAAATGTATAGACAATGTACAGTTGTTGCTTTACAATATATCCAGTTTTGTGGATATGCACAACTGTATCTACTCATACTCTCATACTCCTTCCCTTCAACTCTTTTTGGTTTAATTTAATGGACATGAGTCTTTTTCAATGGTAATAATAATATAATTTATTTAGATAGTGTCAACAGATTCCTCATAGCTTCATAATTTTGGGGTACAAATAAAGACAAAAGACAAGTATCAGACATTACAATATATACAATTTTTTTGCCCCGTATGCGCTTTTCCCCCGCACCTAAAACCGTGGTCGACCACAGTTTTAGGTCCGATAGTAAAAGTGCATACGGGGCAAAAATGAGCCGACCGGACCGAACGTTTCACTGCGGTCGGCTCACTGAAATGAATTACATACGGGAGCGCATAGAAAGGCATACGGGAGCGCATAGAAAGGCAAGTTTTTAGCTCTCCCCTGTCGTATGTGCTCCCGTACGGGGGAAAACGTAATGGGAACCCAGTCTTACAGAGTAATTCAGCTCACGAGAGCTTTGTGGGGGAGTGTGGGGATTTTTTTTTACTGTAACTATGTGAATCTATCTATGCTAGGCAGGGGTGTAACCAGGGCTCAAGTACTGCAGGAACATGTGGGAACGGAGTTCCTGCACATTTTATACAGCAGGAACACCATTCCCATTAGCAGGAGTTCGGCAGAACAAGACCTTGTGAGGAAATCTTGGGTAAGTTCCCCAACTTTTTTTCCAAAGACTTGACCGCAGGGTGTAACTAAGTGGCACAGAAATATTAGTCACACCCATGCTTTGGTATTGAAAGGAGGCCTTTACGTGGGTCATCTAGGGTCTTCTAAAAATAATCTGGTACTGGGGGAGGAGGGGTTATCAGCTCTTCCCAGTACATCCGATCTTCCCTCTTGTTTCTGCTTCTAGATGAGTGCTTGGTCCAGAATCTGCTGACTCAGCCAATCACTGGGCGCAGCGGTGTTCGGCCTGTCAGTGACTGGCTGAGCAGGTAGGTACTACAACAATCACTTGTCTTGGAAGTAGGAAGAAGAAAATAAACACAAAATAACCTCCTTTAAGTCTCTCTGCTACACAGACACCATTATAATAAACAGCACATTATAGGTGTGGACTCACGGATTTAGTATTTAAAGGCATACTCCGCCCTTAGACATCTTATTCCCTATCCACAGGTTCGGCCGCTGGGTCCCCGCGATCTACAGCACGGCACCCAAGTAATCCGCTACATGGAGCAACCTCCGCTCTGTGCTGGATTATAAGCGACCACAGCTTTCATGCCCCCTCCATATATCTCCTATAGATGTTAATGGAGAGGGCGTGACAACCACGTCCGCTCGCAGCCAAGCACAGCCAGTGTTCTGATCCTAAATATTCGGAGTGCCGGGCCAGGGGGCCCCGTTCAATCAGACATCTTATCCCCTATGTTTTGGGTAGGGGATAAAATGTCTAGGAGCGGAGTAACCCTTTAAGCCCAGGCGCTTCAAGGAAGGTGGCACACAGTACACGTGTGTTCTAGAAATGTCTTTTTCTCTCCATGCAGTAAATCAGCTCTCTGGGCACGATCCATTTCTTCTTTCTTTAATAAAAAGATCCTGACATTTAAATAAATGTTAATTTATTGCACAGTATATTCAAATGTATCTGTTCATTGTGTTCATACTCCAGCCTGAGTTCTCTCTATCCCAGGAAACTGCTCAAAGCAGATCTGAAATGGTCATTTAAGGATTGATGCTCTGCACTGTTTAGTCATTGCCAGTAATGTAAAATCTATAGAAAAAATATATTATCCAAAAACGTCTATCCCATACTCACTCCCAAAATAGATTTTATAATTAAATAATTATAAAATATTTAGATGTAAGCATTTTCTGCATATACCTTTTTTTTTTTTTTTTTATATACATATATAGAATGGGAAGGTTCAAGAAAACTACCTACCTAAACCTCTCTACTGTGCATAGTGTATAAACCCAGATAAAATCATATAGGGCTAAGTTTGTCAATTTGCATGACTTATTTGATATTGTGCTGTATGATTTGTGTTTTTATTATAGGATACAAAAGGAATAGTTAAAGGGGTACTCTGAAGGAATTTTGATTTTGTTTTTAAAAAATCATTTGGTGCCAAAAAGTTATACTGATTTGAAAATCTTAACCTTCCAGTACTTCTCAGCTGCTGTATGCTGCAGAGGAAGTTGTATTATTATTTTCTCCCTGACCACAGTGCTCTCTGCTGACACCTCTGTCCATATCAGGAACTGTCAAGAGCAGGAAAAAAATCCCTATAGCTAATCTATCCTGCTCTGGACAGTTCCTGACATGGACAGAGAGCAATATAGTCAGACTGGAAAGAACTACACAGCTTCCTCTGTGGTATATAGCAGCTGATAAGTACTTGAAGGAATAAGATTTTTAAATAGAGGTTATTAACAAATTTTTTAACTTTCTGGCATCAGTTGATTTGTTCCCCTTTTAAAGGGGTACTCCGGAGGAAAAGTTTTTATTTTATTTATTTTTTAAATCAACTGGTGCAAGAAAGTTAAACAGATTTGTAAATTACGTCTATTAAAAAAATCTTAATCCTTCCAGTACTTATTAGATGCTGAATACTACAGAGGACATTCTTTTCTTTTTTGGAACACAGAGCTCTCTGCTGACATCACGAGCACAGTGCTCTCTGCTGACATCTCTGTCCATTTTAAGAACTGTCCAGAGTAGGAGAAAATCCCCATAAAAAACATATGCTGCTCTGGACAGTTCCTAAAATGGACAGAGATGGCAGCAGAGAGCATTGTGGTCATGATGTCAGCAGAGAGCACTGTGTTCCAAAAAGAAAATAATTTCCTCTGTAGTACTCAGCAGCTAATAAGTACTGGAAGGAATAAGATTTTTTAATAGAAGTAATTTACAAATCTGTTTAACTTTCTGGCACCAATTGATTAAAAAAATTAATAAAGAAAAAATTTCCACCGGAGAACCCCTTTTAAGTACCAAAGTACTTGATGGTGTCAACCCATTTTTTTATTATGTTGGTACAGTTTTTATTTTTTCTGGAATTAGTTTGAGATATTACAATCTACTTACTCCAAAAATGACCTACATTGTGTACTTGAGTAAGTGTGTGTTTTTGTTATCAAATAACTTTCTAGGCATTGCGTCATGCAGTACTGGGAGAGAAAGTCTTGTAATGGCCTGTCCATGCATGTTATAGCTTCACGATTCACTGCATAAAATTCATTGGAAGTATACCTGCAGTCAAATAGAATATTCAGGTTTTCATGTAGTTTTCCATACTATAAAGATCTGAGCTACTGTAGACATGAGAGAAGAAGGTAGTGACTACTGTGTCTTACTTCCAGGTCGCAGTACCCGTAGTCCTGGATTTGATAGGACTGCCCCATGAAATGGGATACAAACATAGCAAGGGTTATGCTTAACCCCTTCCCGCAGAATGTCATATATAAATGCCGGGTTGTGCAGTGCGTTCGCGCATCCCGGCGTTTATAAATGACATTCAGTTAACCCGGCGATGCGCAGCATCGCACGGGTTAACTGGCAGAAGTCCCGCTGTTTCCAGCAGGGGACAACTTCTGCTTCACCCCCAGGACCATCCATTGATGGTCCTGGTCAGCGATCACTGTGATTGGTCCCTGTGGACCAATCACAGTGATCTGGGGTGAAAGTTCAGATCCCCCGCACTGCCCGCCCCTGGAAGTCGGGCAGAACGGGGGACGATGGCTGCGGGGGCTCGCGGGGACCTGCGGCACAGGGGGGGGGGGACACGAGGGGACCGGCGGACTTACCTGGCGGGACCGAGGAGCAGCGCGGGACCGGCCACGTGGAGGAGCAGCGACGGGACCGGCAGGTGAGTGTATGGTCCTCAGAAGCAGCAGTGAAGATCTTCACTGCTGCTTCTAGGAGTCTGAAAACTACAACTCCCAGCATGCCTAGACAGCCTTTGGCTGTCTGGGCATGCTGGGAGTTGTAGTTTTGCAACATCTGGAGGGCCCCAGTTTGGAGACCATTGTATAATGGTCTCCAATCTGTGCTCTTCCAGCTGTTGCAAAACTACAACTCCCAGTATGCACTGACTGTCCAGGCATGCTGGGAGTTTTAGTTCAGCAACATCTGGCCCTTCAGATGTTGCTGAACTACAACTCCCAGCATGCCCTTCAGCTGTATGGGCATGCTGGGAGTTGTAGTTTTTGCAACAACTGGAGACACACTGGTTGGGAAACATTGTCTGTTTCTAACTCAGTGTTTCCTAACCTGTGTGCCTCCAGCTGTTGCAAAACTATAACTCCCAGCATGCACTAACAGACCATGCATGCTGGGAGTTGTGGTTTTGCAACAGCTGGTGCACCCCCCCCCCCCCCCCCCTGTGAATGTACAGGGTACATTCACATGGGCGAGGCTTTTACAGTGGGTTTCTCGCATCTTGAGATGCAGCAAATTTTGCGCCGGGAAACTCTCTGTAATCCCCCGCCCATGTGACTGTACCCTAAAAACACTACACTACACTAACACAAAATAAAATAAAAAGTTAAAAACACTACATATACACATACCCCTACACAGCCCCCCTCCCCCAATAAGAACGTCCGGTACACCACTGTTTCCAAAGCAGAGCCTCCAGCTGTTGAAAAACAACAACTCCCAGTATTGCCGGACAGCCGTTGACTGTCCACGCATGCTGGGAGTTTTGCAACAGCTGTAGGCACCCTGTTTGGGAATCACTGGCGTAGAATACCCCTATGTCCACCCCTATGCAAATCCCTAATTTAGGCCTCAAATGCACATGGCGCTCTCACTTTGGATACCTGTCGCATTTCAAGGCAACAGTTTAGGGCCACATATGGGGTATCGCCGTACTCGGGAGAAATTGCGTTACAAGGTTTGGGGGGCTTTTTCTTCTTTAACCCTTCATGAAAAGGAAATGTTGGGGTCTACACCAGAATGTTAGTGTAAAAAAATTAAATTTTTTACACTAACATGCTGATGTTGCCCTATAATTTACATTTTCACAAGATGTAAAAGGGAAAAAAGCCCCCCAAAATTTATAACGCAATTTCTCCCGACTACAGAGATACCCCATATGTGAGCGCAAAGTGCTCTGGGGGTGCACAACAAGGCCCAGAAGGGAGAGCGCACCATGTACATTTGAGGTGATTTGCACAGGGGTGGCTGATTGTTACAGCGGTTTTGACAAACGCAAAAAAAACAAAACCCCACATGTGACCCCATTTCGGAAACGACACCCCTCACGGAATGTAATGAGGGGTGCAGTGAGAATTTACCCCCCACAGGTGTCTGACGGATCTTTGGAACAGTGGTCCGTGAAAATAAAAACTTGTACAGCCCACTGTTCCAAAGATCTGTCAGACACCAGTGGGGGGCAAATGCTCACTGTACCCCTTGTTACGTTCCTCAAGGGGTCTCGTTTCCAAAATGGTATGCCATGTGGGTTTTTTTTTTTGCTGTTCTGGCACCAGAGGGGCTTCCTAAATGCGACATGCCCCCGAGCAAAATTTGCTCTCAAAAAGCCAAATATGACTCCTCTTCTGAGCATTGTAGTTCGCCCATAGTGCACTTCAGGTCAACTTATGGGGTACCTCCATACTCAGAAGAGAAGGGGTTACAAATATTGGGGGGTATTTCCTGCTATTACCCCTTGCAAAAATTAGAAATTTGGGGGGAAACACACATTTTAGTGGAAAAAATTTTTTTTTTTTTTACATATGCAAAAGTCGTGAAACACCTGTGGGGTAATAAGGCTCACTTTATTCCTTGTTATGTTCCTCAAGGGGTCTAGTTTCCAAAATGGTATGCCATGTGAGGGTTTTTTGCTGTTCTGGCACCATAGGGGCTTCCTAAATGCAACATGCCCCCCAAAAACCATTTCAGAAAAACGTACTCTCCAAAATTCCCTTATCGCTCTTTCCCTTCTGAGCCCTCTACTGCGCCCGCCGAACACTTTACATAGACATATGAGGTATGTACTTACTCGAGAGAAATCGGGCTACAAATATAAGTATACATTTTCACCTTTTACCCCTTGTAAAAATTCAAAAATTGGGTCTACAAGAACATGCGAGTGTAAAAAATGAAGATTGTGAATTTTCTCCTTCACTTTGCTTCTATTCCTGTGAAACACCTAAAGAGTTAAAATGATGACTGAATGTCATTTTGAATACTTTGGTGGGTTCAGTTTTTATAATGGGGTCTTTTGTGGGGTATTTCTAATATGAAGGCCCTTCAAATCCACTTCAAACCTGAACTGGTCCCTGAAAAATAGTGAGTTTGAAAATTTTGTGAAAAATTGGAAAATTGCTGCTGAACTTTGAAGCCCTCGGATGTCTTCCAAAAGTAAAAACTCGTCACTTTTATGATGCAAACATAAAGTAGACATATTGTATATGTGAATAAAAATTTTTTTTATTTGTAATATACATTTTCCTTACAAGCAGAGAGCTTCAAAGTTAGAAAAATGCAAAATTTTCAAATTTTTCATCAAATTTTAGGATTTTTCACAAGGAAAGGATGCAAGTTACCACAAAAATTTACCACCATGTTAAAGTAGAATATGTCACGAAAAAACAATCTCGGAATCAGAATGATAACTAAAAGCATTCCAGAGTTATTAATGTTTAAAGTGACAGTGGTCAGATGTGCAAAAAAACGCTCTGGTCCTTAAGGCCAAAATGGGCTTGGTCCTGAAGGGGTTAAAGGAGTTATCCACCATAAGGTGATTTTAGTACTGTGGTAGCTTGGGGGGTGTAGGGTGAAATAGGGTGTAGTTGTGCAGTGATGAAAGGCTATAGCATTAACCCTTAACTGTCATGACGCCAGGGTGCGGGTTCTCCTCTGTGTGTGTGTGTGTGTGTGTATATATATATATATATATATATATATATATATATATTATATAAAAAGCAAAATCATCGGTAGTTGCAGTATCTTGTAATACCTTTTTTATTGGACTAACAAGATTTTGTAGAGACAAGCTTTCGGGATTCCTCCCTTTATCAAGTCATAAGCATTTCTGAGCTCACAAGGAGAAAACACAGGTTCTAGCTCACAAAATATGCAGGGGTTAAAACAACATATGTGGAGAATGGACATTAAGTTGGGCCATAAATTGTATAGCAATAGGACGATAGATACAGAAAAGGATGAGGGGGGGGGGGGGGGCTGGAGAGCAGAGGTGAGAATAGTGGTTACGCTGGACAGACAATTTTACTATAGAGCCATAATATACTATATTACTATAGAGCCATAGTATATTATGGCTCTATAGTAAAATTGTCTGTCCAGCGTAACCACTATTCTCACCTCTGCTCTCCAGCCCCCCCCCCCTCCTCATCCTTTTCTGTATCTATCGTCCTATTGCTATACAATTTATGGCCCAACTTAATGTCCATTCTCCACATATGTTGTTTTAACCCCTGCATATTTTGTGAGATAGAACCTGTGTGTTCTCCTTGTGAGCTCAGAAATGCTTATGACTTGATAAAGGGAGGAATCCCGAAAGCTTGTCTCTACATAATCTTGTTAGTCCAATAAAAAAGGTATTACAAGATACTGCAACTACCGATGATTTTGCTTTTTGCATCACTGGACTAATACGGCTACTCCTAACTAATATATATATATATATATATCTCCTACCGCCACCCGTCCCAGGAACGATAGGGGGGAATAAAGGATTGTCCACAACCGGACCACAACTCCACCCAATGAAGCAGGCAGGCTCCCTGTCATCAGCTGACTAGTGAGTCAGGTCTCGACCGCATTGCAACCTGAGAAAAATCACAGTTACAGACACTATATTATGAACTGCACTAACTTTACTGCCCCTGTAGCATAGTCAAAGAAAAAAAAAAATTCCTGGAATACCCCTTTAATGTCCTCAGGATCTTAAAGGGAGCCTGCTGCTCAGTTTATAGTTGGGACCTTCCATAGCCGTATTGAATTCTGCTGGAGGAAAGAACAGGAGCTTCAAGGTGTTTCCCAAGCAGGGGACCTCCAGCTGTGGCAAAACTACAACTCCCAACATGCCCAGACAGCCAAAGGCTGTTCGGGCATGCTAGGAGTTGTAGTTTTGCAACAGCTGTATGCAAAGGGAGTCTGTTCAATCCACTAGAAGATTGAACATGTCCAGTCTTCTGAAGAATCTGCCCGGATAAGTCTCGGCACAACGCTGTAATGAATGGGACGACTGGTTTCTCTGGACATTTTAGCGCCGATTCAGTAGGACGATGCTGTGAGAGGGCTCTTGTGGTGTATTGGGCAAAAAGGGGAATTTCCATAATTGCATGCAATGACCTGTTGCTAGCACATGCTATAACATAATGATCATTGGCGTCCCTGACGATCCAAAGAACAGTGGTGCTTCCCACTACTCCTTTAGTGTGGGCAAACTAAAACACTGCCCTAATGTACAGTGTTTTGGCCTTAGGTAGTCCTGTCCATGAAAACGCTGTTAAAGGGTTACTCCAGAGGGAAAAAAATATAAAAAATCAACTGGGGCCAGATAATTTTATACAGAATTTTAAATTACTTCTATTTAAAAATCTTAACCCTTCCAGTACGTATTAGTTGTTGTATACTCCAGAGGAAGTTGTGTAGTTCTTTCTAGTCTGACCACAGTGCTCTTTGCTGCCACCTCTGTCTATGTCAGGAACTGTCTAGAGCAGAAAAGGTTTGCTATGGGGATTTGTTCATGCTCTGGAAAGTTCCTGACGTGGACAGAGGTGTCAGCAGAGAGCACTGTGGTCAGACAGAAAAGAAAAACTCCACTTCCTCTGGAGCATAAAGTACTGAAAGGATTAAAGGGGTATTCCTGTATTATACATATACTTATTAACTATCCAAAGCATATGGGATAAGATGTATGATCGCAGGGGTCATCACGCCCCCTCTCATAGACATGAATGGAGGGGCGTAGCCGTGACATGTCCCCGTTTCGGAGGCAACACACCGAGATTGCGGGGGTCCCCAACAGCGGGACCCCTATGATCATACATCTTATCCCCTATCCTTTAGATAGGGGATAAGATGTATAAAGCCGGAATACCCCTTTAAGAAGCAACAGAGTTCATAGTATGCGCTGTGGCCCATTCACTCAAGGGGGTCCTAGCAGTTGTGCTCCATATCCTAAAGACATACTGTACACTATCACTTAGGTGCCTAGACTGACTACATGACATGCATAATAGTTATTCTTCAAATTTCTTATTTAGAAAATGTAATAAAATACAAACAAAAGCTTTTTATCCTTTTACACAAATGCTTCATGAGATTCTATAGCGACAGTATTTTGTAAGCCATCTGTCTTTGCAGTGTTATGTGTTACGTATTCTTACTGACATCTGTGAGGATTCTGAGTCACAGGCAATTAAAGATGTGTGTTTGTAGGTGTTTGCTATCTTACATTTATACTGTTGTGTCTGGACATGTTACCGTACAATATTGAGGATCCCTCAATGAAAGCCACAGCCTGTGTTACGCCTAGCGCTCCGGGTCCCCGCTCCTCCCCGGAGCGCTCACGGCGCCTTTCTCCCTGCAGCTCCCCGGTCAGCGCTGACCGGGAGCGCTGCCCTGTCATGGCCGTTGGGGATGCGATTCGCACAGCGGGACGCGCCCGCTCGCGAATCGCATCCCAGGTCACTTACCCGTTCCCGTCTCCTGCGGTCATGTGCTGGCGCGCGCGGCTCCGCTCTCTAGGGCGCGCGCGCGCCAGCTCCCTGAGACTTAAAGGGCCAGTGCACCAATGATTGGTGCCTGGCCCAATTAGCTTAATTGGTTCCCATCTGTTTCCTGGCTATATCTAGTCTCCTCCCTTGCACTTCCTTGCCGGATCTTGTTGCCCTAGAGCCTAGTGAAAGCGTTTTTGTGTGTTTATACCCTGTGTACCAGAACTTTGCTATCTCCCCTGACTACGAACCTTGCCGCCTGCCCCCGACCTTCTGCTACGTCCGACTTTGCTTCTGCCTACTCCCTTGTACCTCGCCTATCTTCAGCAGCCAGAGAGGTGAGCCGTTGCTAGTGGATACGACCTGGTCACTACCGCCGCAGCAAGACCATCCCGCTTTGCGGCGGGCTCTGGTGAAAACCTGTAGTGTCTTAGAACCGGTCCACTAGCACGGTCCTCGCTATCCCTCTCTGGCACAGAGGATCCACCTCCTGCCAGCCGGCATCGTGACAGTAGATCCGGCCATGGATCCCGCTGAAGTTCCTCTGCCTGTTGTCGCCGACCTCCCCACACTGGTCGCCCAGCAAGCCCGACAGATTGCCCAACAAGATCACCAGCTGTCGTACTTGACCACCATGACTCAGCAACTCCAGTCGCAGCTACAGCAGATTCAGTCTCAGCTACAGCAGCAGCAACCATCTCCTCCGCCAGCTCCTGCACCTCTTCCGCAGCGAGTGGCCACTCCTAGCCTCCGCCTGTCTTTGCCGGACAAATTTAATGGGGACTCTAAGTTTTGCCGTGGCTTTCTTTCCCAATGTTCCCTGCATCTGGAGATGATGTCGGATCAGTTTCCTACTGAAAGGTCTAAGGTGGCTTTCGTAGTCAGCCTTCTGTCTGGAAAAGCCCTGTCATGGGCCACACCGCTCTGGGACCGTGATGACCCCGTCACTGCCTCTGTACACTCCTTCTTCTCGGAAATTCGAAGTGTCTTTGAGGAACCTGCCCGAGCCTCTTCTGCTGAGACTGCCCTGCTGAACCTGGTCCAGGGTAATTCCTCCGTTGGCGAGTACGCCATACAATTCCGTACTCTTGCTTCTGAACTTTCCTGGAATAATGAGGCTCTCTGCGCGACCTTTAAAAAAGGCCTATCCAGCAACATTAAAGATGTTCTGGCCGCACGAGAGACTCCTGCTAGCCTGCATGAACTCATTCATCTAGCCACTCGCATTGACATGCGTTTTTCTGAGAGGCATCAAGAGCTCCGCCAGGAAAAAGACTTAGATCTCTGGCCACCTCTCCCACAGTCTCCACTGCAATCTGCGCCTAGGCCTCCCGCCGAGGAGGCCATGCAAGTGGATCGGTCTCGCCTGACCCTGGAAGAGAGGAATCGCCGTAAGGAAGAGAATCTTTGTTTGTACTGTGCCAGTACTGAACATTTTCTGGTGGATTGCCCAATCCGTCCTCCACGTTTGGGAAACGCACGCTCACACTCAGCTCTCGTGGGTGTGGCGTCTCTTGATGCCAAGTCGGCTTCTCCACGTCTCAAGGTACCTGTTCGGATTTCCACTTCAGCCAGCTCTCCCCTCTCAGCCGTGGCCTGTCTGGACTCTGGAGCTTCTGGGAATTTTATTCGGGAGTCCTTTGTGAATAAATTCCATATTCCGGTGACCCGTCTTGTCAAGCCACTCCGCATCTCCGCGGTCAACGGAGCCAGGTTGGACTGTACCATACGTTTCCGCACGGAGTCCCTTCTTATGAGCATCGGATCTCATCACGAGAGGATTGAACTTTTGGTCCTCCCCAATTGCACCTCGGAAATTCTCCTTGGACTTCCCTGGCTTCAACTTCATTCCCCAACCCTGGATTGGTCCACTGGGGAGATCAAGAGTTGGGGGTCCTCTTGTGCCAAGAACTGTCTAAAACCGGTTCCCAGTAACCCTTGCCGTAACTCTGTGGTTCCTCCTGTATCCGGTCCCCCTAAGGTCATTAAGGACTCTGCCTGCCACAGGAAATGCCCCTCCCCCCCTCCCAGGCAAGCTTCTGTGTCCCCTCATGGCCCTCGTCCTGGTGTCACACTGCCCCGTGCCAGGTCTCGCCCTCTGCCCTCTCTCCCCATTCCTACTCCTGCGGTTCTGCCTGCCGTTGAGGAATCCCTCCTTCCTTTCCCGGTGTCCTCATCCCAGGGGAGGCAGTTACCCGATAAAGAGAAGGGGAGACCTAAGGGGGGGGGTACTGTTACGCCTAGCGCTCCGGGTCCCCGCTCCTCCCCGGAGCGCTCACGGCGCCTTTCTCCCTGCAGCTCCCCGGTCAGCGCTGACCGGGAGCGCTGCCCTGTCATGGCCGTTGGGGATGCGATTCGCACAGCGGGACGCGCCCGCTCGCGAATCGCATCCCAGGTCACTTACCCGTTCCCGTCTCCTGCGGTCATGTGCTGGCGCGCGCGGCTCCGCTCTCTAGGGCGCGCGCGCGCCAGCTCCCTGAGACTTAAAGGGCCAGTGCACCAATGATTGGTGCCTGGCCCAATTAGCTTAATTGGTTCCCATCTGTTTCCTGGCTATATCTAGTCTCCTCCCTTGCACTTCCTTGCCGGATCTTGTTGCCCTAGAGCCTAGTGAAAGCGTTTTTGTGTGTTTATACCCTGTGTACCAGAACTTTGCTATCTCCCCTGACTACGAACCTTGCCGCCTGCCCCCGACCTTCTGCTACGTCCGACTTTGCTTCTGCCTACTCCCTTGTACCTCGCCTATCTTCAGCAGCCAGAGAGGTGAGCCGTTGCTAGTGGATACGACCTGGTCACTACCGCCGCAGCAAGACCATCCCGCTTTGCGGCGGGCTCTGGTGAAAACCTGTAGTGTCTTAGAACCGGTCCACTAGCACGGTCCTCGCTATCCCTCTCTGGCACAGAGGATCCACCTCCTGCCAGCCGGCATCGTGACAGCCTGCCAGTGTTCATCACGAAGAACTGGAAACATGGAAATGATGCACCTACTTACATCATTATTGGTGACATCAGAGATGTAGCTATAGTAGTTGCTTAGGTAGTACCGTATTTTTCGCCGTATAAGACGCACTTTTTCTTCCCCAAAACTGGGGGGAAAAAGTCGGTGCGTCTTATACGGCGAATACATCCCTATCGCGGCGATCCCTGTGGCCATCAACGGCCGGGACCCGCGGCTAATACAGGACATCACCAATCGCGGTGATGCCCTGTATTAACCCTTCAGACGCGGCGATCAAAGCTGACCGCCGCGTCTGAAGGGAAAGTGACACTAACCCGGCTGTTCAGGACCGCCGCGAATTCACCGCGGCGGTCCTGAACAGCCAGACTGAATAGCCGGGTTAGTGCTTACAGGACACCGGGAGGGACATTACCTGCCTCCTTGTGTCTTCTCCGTTCAGGGATCCCCTGTATGCCGGCGCTCTCCTTTCTCATCATCACGTCGTCGCGTACATGCGTCGGCGTGTGTAACAACGTGATGACGGCGACGGAGAGCAAGGATACCCGGCCGGCAGCAGAGACGTTCCGGAGCGACGGGGACACGGCGACAGCGATGGAGCGACATCCAGGGCAGCGGTGACGGATCCGAAGCGGCGGGTTTGAGTTTTAAATGAAAAATTTGTTTTTTTTTACACTAAATTGATGGGGTTACCCCAAATTTGACATTTTCACAAGGAGTAATAGGAGAAAAATCACCCCAAAATTTGTAGCCCCATTTCTCTCGAGTAAGAAAATGCCCCATATTTGTACGTAAAATGCTCTGCTGGCGAACTTCAGGGCTCAGAAAGGAAGGATCAAAATTTGGCTTTTGGAGAGAGAATTTTACTGAAATGTTTTTTTGTTTTTTTTTGGGGGGGAAGCCCCCTCATTTGGGAAGCCAGAACAGCGGAAACCTACCACTTTGCACTACATTTTGGAAACTACACCACATATAGACTCCATTTAGGGTGTAGCAAGTTTTTTTTTACCCTTTAGGGGTTTGAGGAAAGTTTGTAGAACTTAGCAGTGAAAATGAAATTTCAAATTTGGATGCATATTGTGCACTTATAGCACAAATTTTTTCATTTTAACAAAAATATGAAACTACACCTGCCAAGGTAATTATCTAGGGGTATAATGAGAATTATTGTTAGTTTTGTTAGGGGTTAAGCAAGGTGGTTAAAATGAAAAAACTACATCGGCCAAAGTATATATCTAGTGGTATAATAGGATTTTTTTTGTTTTGTTAGGGATTTGCCAATTACATTTTTGTAAATAAAATGTAATGGAGAAAAAGGGGAAATTACTGAAGTGCTCAATAATAAGTAATAATGTAATTCCAAGGATGTGTTTTAATTATTTTTACAATTACTTTTGATAACCCTAAAGGGGACAAATTCAGATATCAAAAGATGTGTGATAAATTTTGAAACCGCACAGACCGGGCTTGTGGGGACATGTCTCACAGTAGTGTATGGCTCTTTTCTAATGCCATTTTTGTAGTATACCTGACACCTCTTCTGTTGCCTACTCCCCGATTCTCTACGGGGAACTACTCAAGGAAAATGTTGCCCTGGTACCATTCTGCTTTCCGATCTTGTGGTGCTGCTTCCTTCCCCCACCTGATCCTCAAACAGAAAGGCCTTGATAACATTTTCCTGAAATTGCAGAAATGTCCCTGTATTTGCTGCATGTTTGTACAGCACAAAAGAATAAAACATGTAATTTGGAGGACATGCCAATTTCTTATACGAGGCCCGTGTTTTGCGAAGGGCAGTGTACGCCTGCAAGACCTGATCAGACAAATCCACCCCTCCCATGAACTTATTATAGTCCTGGATACACACAGATTTGGGGGATCTATCTGTAGTACCACGGACTTGGACAGGGGTGGATCTGCCTGGGTGTATGGTGGTTAGTACAAGGATATCAAAATTGTCCCTGTACTTGACAAGCATCATGTTATCCTTGTACACAGCCTTGCTTTCCCCTTCAATTTTTGCCATATAACATTTTTGGAAAGATCTCTTTGCTTTCGCTTAATGGTACTGCAGGTCATAGTACCCTTGGCAAAAAGGAATTGAAGTAATGGGACACTAGTGTAAAAATTGTCAAGGTAGATATGATACCATTGATCTAGCAGGGTTGAACTAGATTCCATACTATTTATACCGTTGTTTTTAGTACAGGGGAACACTCTGGGGGCTCTATTGTTGAGTCTTTTCCCTCATAGAGTCTCAAAATTTTGTGCATGTAGCCTGTTGCGCTCTCGCACAATTTGTAAAGTTTTACCCCATACCTGGCCCGTTTGTTAGGCAGGTATTGCCTAAAGTGCAACCTTAACTTGAAGTGCACAAGAGACTCGTTCACAGCTATTTCTTTTTCAGGGGTGTACACTTTTTGGTGCATGCACTATTTTTCCTGCCACCTCTCCCGTCAAAAAATCCCTCAGACTATAATGGGATTTTGTAACGGATGTTTTTAATGGTTTTGTTTAGAGATGAGCGAACTTTTCAAAAATTTGATTCGGCCGATTTGCCGAATTTTCTGAAAATTTGTTTTGGTCCGAATTTTTTCGCTGCAAATCTATATTAAAAAAGGCTACTTCTAGCCTACAGACAGCCTCGATAGGGGTATAGAACACTTTGCTGTGTTCTAAACGCATATGGAGTGTGCTGGGGTAGTGAAATAATACTGTTATTCAGAATAACACGCAGATTACTGGCATCACTCATCAGCGACTGTAGAGTCAGGCTGCTGCTGATTGAGCTGGTACTGCTCCTGCCTCCCCTCCCAAGCAGCCTTGGCAGTGGAAGGTGAGCGCATAGGGCCCCCCCGAGTCAGACCTGTGAGTTGATGGACCATGTCGCCGATAGGCATCGGCCAACTGATGTCAGGATCCGGATACTGTGAGGATACTGGTGGTGGATCCTCTGTGTCAGTGGGGTGATGACGTGGGCTGTACCAGGGGAACGGAGTCTAAGGGGTTACTGGTTTTCACCAGAGCCTGCCGCAAAGCGGGATGGACTTGCAGCGGCAGGTAACCCCCAGGTCGTTCCACCCGATAGCGACTCAACCCCAACTGACGGCTGAGATAGGCGCGGAACAAGGGATTAGGCAAGAGCAACGTCGCATGTAGCAGAAGGTCAGGGCAGGCAGCAAGGATCGTAGTCGGGGGCAACGGCAGAGGGTCTGGAACACTGGCTTGGGACATACAAGGAACACTTTCACTGGCACAAGGGCAACAAGATCCGGCGATGCTGGGAAGGGGAAGTGAGTTAATAAAGGCATGGACACAGGTGTGAGCACTAATTGGGCCAGGCGCCAATCAGTGGCGCACTGGCCCTTTAAATCGCAGAGAGCCGGCATGCACGCCTCCTAGGGAGCGGGGCCACGCGCGCCGGGACTGAGCCGTTGGGGAACAGGACGGGTAAGGAGACTGGGATGCGAGCCGCGGGCGGGCACGTCCCGCTATGCTGGTCGCATCCCCGCTGGTGACATTAAAGCAGCGCTTCCGGTCAGCGGGTCTGACCGGGGCGCTGCGAGAAGGTGAACGCCGCGAGCGCTCCGGGGAGGAGCGGGGACCCGGAGTGCTCGGCGTAACAACTGACTACGTAGGATCTCTCTGTAGTAGGTCAGTTTGTCCTCCTTCTCAGTGGGTGTAAAAAAAAATGCCACCATTCTGGGACGGTAGCGAGGGTCCAATAAGGTGGAGAGCCAGAAATTATCCTGCTGACAAATTTTGACAATTCCGGGGTCCCTACTCAAGCAACTGAGCATGCATCTTGCCATTTGCGCCAGTGACTCGGAGGGACTACATGCCTCCATCTCCACTGCATACTGCCAGCTTGTGTCTGGGTCCTCTGGCTCACCTTCCTCCATAACCCTCTAGCTCCTCTTGCTGCTCCTCCTCTCCTGTGCGATGACTGGAAACACTGGCCATCTCATCCAACCTAAACTGTGCTCCACTCTGCCCCTCATCCTCCTCCTCCAGTTCAGCCCCCACAGGGCTCATGTAGCCTTGAGATGTAGGCGCAACGTCTCCATTGCCGTGACCAGCCATTGTTTCAATCATTTGTTGTAGGAAATGTAGGAGTGGAATTACGACGTTCATGCAGTAATCCAGGTGACTTACAAATAATGTGGCTTCCTCAAAGGGCTTCAGTAAATGGCAGGTGTCATGTATGAGCTGCCACTGGTTCACATTGAAGTTACACAGGGGAATACTCCTATCTGCTTGGGTCATCAAGAATTCAGTGATGGCTTTTCTTTGTTCGTATAGTCTGTCCAACATATTGAGGGTGGAATTCCAACGTGTGGCAACGTCACAAATAAGGCTATGTTGTGGCATACTGTTCTGACGCTGAAGCTCAAGGAGGGTGTGCTTTGCGGTGTACGAGTGGCTGAAGTGCATGCACAGTTTCCTTGCCATTGTCAGGATGTTTTGAAAATGGGGTGAAGACTTCAGGAAGTGCTTGACATCCAGATTCAACATGTGTGCCATGCAGGGCACATGTTTCACACTTCCTTGTCGCAGCACGGACACAATGTTCTTCCCGTTGTTGGTCACCATGGTTCCCATTTCCAGATTTCGTGGAGTAAGCCATACTCTGATTTCTTGACGAATGAATTTTAGCAGTTCTACCCCTGTGTGACTCCGTTCGCCAAGGCAAACCATGGGAAGAACAGCGTGACACTGCCGTGCCCTACACACATGGTACGATGAAGGGCCACCGAGATTTGTACGTGCAGTGGAGGCCGAGGACACGGTGGAGGATGTGGAGGCGGAGTCGCACACTGTCACAGGGCCAACTGCCTTAGAGCAAGAGCATGGAGGAGGAAGTGGTGTGACCTGTCCAAGTTGCTGTTGTGGCTGTGCAGGAACAACATTTACCCAGTGGGCCGTAAAAGAGAAGTATTGTCCCTGCCCGTAGTTACAGCTCCACACGTCAGCGCTGCCGTGCACTTTTGAACACACAGATAGGGAGCAGATGGCCACTGGGTGATGCAGCAGGCTGGACCACTACATCAGAGCCACGGTTCTCCCAGGCCGCTTTATGGTGGCTAAGCATGTGTTGACGCAGGGCCGTGGTGCCGACATTGGGACCCTGGCCACGCTTCACCTTCTGCCGACATATCTTGCATGTGACTTTGTGAACCTCCTCTGGATGCCTTATGAAAAACTGCCACACCGCCGAGTAGCTGATTTTCCCACCTACAGTCCGCACTAATTGACTGCTACTGGCACCGTCTCCAGGAATCCCTGTTCCACTACCTCCCGGAAAGGTAGGCTGCCGCGAAGCAGGCGGTCTCCCCCGGGCACGTTTTGGCTCCAGAATTTCCACTCCTGCCACCATGCTGACTGCCAACCGTGCTACCGCCTTGCTGGCTCAGCTGCTGCCTCAAGGGCAACCTGCAACTCTCTTCTTCTGATGATGATGAAGCCCCTTCTGCACCCGGCTCCCAATTGCGATCGGCTTCATCATCATCAACAGGTGTCTGCATATCACTGATGTCCTCCTCAGGTTCCCCAACAGTGTCTGCTTCAGGACCTTGAACCCTTGCAATACCGCCTCCCACGTCACACTCCGCATCACTACTTGGCTGCCTAGCGGAGCAAGTGGCGCATGTCTCCTCACATTCTTGGCTTGGCAGTAGCTGTTGACTGTCCTCTATTAGATCGTTCTCAGTGAATAGTGGAGCTGAACCCACAGCATAAGATACTTCTCTAGGAGAGGGAACAGCATAGGACAAAGGCAATGGGAGGACAGGCCATGCCAACTGAGGGTTGTGTCTGAGGAACCCACCGACTGTTGACTGGGGGTGTCAGATGTCACTTGTGATGAAGTGGATGAGCGTGTTAACCAATACACGGCGGCAGATGGGTTGCTGGTCAAGACACGACCACTGGCTGATAACGGGAGCTCAGGCCTCTCGCCCCTAGTCTGCTGCCACCTCTGCCTGAAGTATTTAGGCCTCTGCCACTCCTCTGTGCACGTCCTGGCACTTCTCTGCCTGACATACTTAGTGCGTATATGAGAGTATTACAATACGCGTCATTACTCTTTAAATAGTATTTGTCTAGAACAGCCGCAGCTGATTACGTTTGGCTATCCTTTCACAGTATGTAGGCCCTTGACAGATTAACAGGTACAAAATGGTACATGTATGCGGTATGTATGTATGCGGTATGCACTGATGAGGGGCAGAAAAATGTGCAACAATACGCAGAAAATCTCAGTATTTTTGTAAAACAGCAGCAGGTGATTACTTTTGCCAGGACTTTCCCTGTATTAAGACTTGTTACAGATACAAAATAGTAGACTGCTTTGATGTAGGTATGTGGTATGCACGTGTGAGGGCAGACAAATGCACTACAGTCCGCTGAAAAAACGTATTTGTGAACAGCAGCAGGACACAACAGTGCAGCACCACAAAAAAAATAAAAATAGGGATTAACCCCTTAAGGACGCAGGACGTAAATGTACGTCCTGGTGCGGTGGTACTTAACGCACCAGGACATACATTTACGTCCTAAGCATAACCGCGGGCATCGGAGCGATGCCCGTATCATGCGCGGCAGATCCCGGCTGCTGATCGCAGCCAGGGACCTGCCGGCAATGGCCGACGCCCGCGATCTCGCGGGCGTCCGCCATTAACCCCTCAGGTGTCGGGATCAATACAGATCCCGGCATCTGTGGCAGTGCGCGATTTGAATGAATGATCGGATCGCCCGCAGCGCTGCTGCAGGGATCCGATCATTCAGAATGCCGCACGGAGGTCCCCTCACCTGCCTCCTTGCGGCTCCCGGCGTCTCCTGCTCTGGTCTGTGATTGAGCAGACCAGAACAGAAGATAGCCGATAACACTGATCTGTTCTATGTCCTATACATAGAACAGATCAGTATTAGCAACCATGGTATTGCTATGAATAGTCCCCTATGGGGACTATTCAAGTGTAAAAAAAAAAATGTAAAAGTAAAAAAAAAAGTGAAAAATCCCCTCCCCCAATAAAAAAGTAAAACGTCCGTTTTTTCCTATTTACCCCCAAAATGCGTAAAAAATAAATTTTATAGACATATTTGGGATCGCCGCGTGCGTAAATGTCCGAACTATTAAAATAAAATGTTAATGATCCCGTACGGTGAACGGCGTGAACGAAAAAAAAAAAAGTCCAAAATTGCTACTTTTTTAATACATTTTATAAAAAAAAATTATAAAAAATGTATTAAAAGTTTTTTATATGCAAATGTGGTATAAAAAAAAAGTACAGATCATGGCGCAAAAAATGAGCCCCCATACCACCGCTTATACGGAAAAGTAAGAAAGTTAGAGGTCATCAAAATAAAGGGATTATAAACGTACTAATTTGGTTAAAAACGTTGTGATTTTTTTAAGCACAACAAGAATAGAAAAGTATGTAGTAATGGGTATCATTTTAATTGTATTGACCCTCAGAATAAAGAACACACGTCATTTTTACCATAAATTGTACGGCGTGAAAACGAAACCTTCCAAAATTAGCAAAATTGCGTTTTTCTTTTTAATTTCCCCACAAAAATTGTGTTTTTTGGTTGCGCCATACATTTTATGATATAATGAGTTAGGTCATTACAAAGGACAACTGGTCACGCAAAAAACAAGCCCTCATACTAGTCTGTGGATGAAAATATAAAAGAGTTATGATTTTTAGAAAGCGAGGAGGAAAAAATGAAAACGTAAAAATTAAATTGTCTGAGTCCTTAAGGCCAAAATGGGCTGAGTCCTTAAGGGGTTAAAGGGGTACTCCGGTGAAAACCTTTTTTCTTTTAAATCAACTGGTGGCAGAAAGCTAAACATATTTGTAAATTACTTCTATTAAAAAATCTTAATCCTTCCTGTACTTATTAGCTGCTGAATACTGCAGAGGCAATTCTTTTCTTTTTGGAATGCTCTCTGATGAAATCACAAGCACAGTTCTCTCTGCTGACGTTATTATAACAATAATTACGCTTTATTTATTGTTTTCCTTAGCGGGATTTGAACCCAAGTCCCCAGCACTGCAAGTCAGCAGTGCTAACCACTGAGCCACCATGCTGCCCTTAGCATACCTCTGCTATGCATGGTTGCTAAAATGGACAGAGATGTCAGCAGAGAGCACTGTGTTCGTGATGTCATCAGTGTTCCAAAAATAAAGGAATTTCCTCTGTAGCATTCAGCAGCTAATAAGTACTGGAAGGATTAAGATTTTTTAATAGAAGTAATTTACAAATATGTTTAACTTTCTGCCACCAGTTGATTTAAAAGAAAAAAGATTTTCACCGGCGTTCCCCTTTAAACCCTAAATTGCACTCTGTCACAGACTGTTAAGAAGGGTGTGCACTGGTTTTTATACAGTCTACACACATTTCTAAGCAGCAGATTATTTCTGGAGCAAAAAAAGTACAGAATTGCGCTGAAAAATAAGGTGATAAGATGGTTCATAAAGTTCAGGCAGCTTGTTGATCTGTATGAAGCAACGAAAATCTGTCTGCCCCTCTCTGATGAAATGCTCAATAACGTGAATAGGAGATTTATATATCGTAAGATCCTTCTCAGTGAGAACACCAAAGCACTCTGCGCTCCTGTCTGTCCACAATGCTGATGTGAGTAGCAGTTGCCAGTGGTACGCTGTGGTATAAGCAATTCACACACAGATGCGCAGCCCGTCTTCTCTCTCTGAGTGCATGTATGAAATGAGCAGCAGCAAGATGGCTGCTGATTATATAGGGCTGTGACATTACAGGGGTCAATGAATGCTGATAGGCTGCATCAAGCATGTGATTCAGGGTCATCCCGCCTACCTCCCTTCCCGCCGTACTTTCCCGCCCTCTCATCCCCTGCCCCATGTACTCAGATGTGGATGCACCATTTTAGGTCTCCTTTAGCCGGGAACGCTGTAAAATGGAATTTAATGAAACGATAGAATCGCGGCGATATTCACATTCGTTGCGAATCGAATATTTCATGAAATTCGTAATGAATTCGGGTTCGTCAGCTTCGATTTGCTCATCTCTAATTTTGTTAAAGGGTCATTATAACGGATCTTTAAAACTGAGCATTCTATAGTGTGAAAGCGGACTAAAGGGTTTTGGCTCTGTTGAACCATTTCAATTCTGCCAGTAACCCAGAGTTCCAGAGATCAGTCCATTTCTCTGCGCAGACTTCAATGCAGAAAAATGGACAGATCTCACGGCTGTCCGGGGAACGGAGTCCAATGCCGCCCAAGTCTCTGTATAAGAACTCAGCATGGCTCTGGTGGAGACCCAGTGAGATCAACAACTTCTGACATGTCTGATCGATGTGTCAAAAGTTGTTTTTGATTACATTAATGCTTTAAACATTTTAACAAACTATAAATAAAATATACAATCCTCAACATTGCAACACCAAGAAGGGCATGCTGTAGCAGGGGTCACAAAAACATTCAAATTAAAAAGTTCCTGTAGCATGTGGGAGAGGTATTTTTTCAGCCACATGAAACCTCAGAAATCAGTACAATATTGACTTTGTGATGCCTTCTGTTTGTCGACATGTCAGTTATTGCAAACTGAGGACAGAATCCTTGAACTAAGAGAACTTGAGCAGTAGCAAATCCCCATAGCAAACCTCTCCTGCTCTGAACAGTTCCTGACATGGACAGAGGTGTCAGCAGAGAGCACTTTGTTTCCAGTTGATTTAAAAAATCTATATTTCCACCAGAGTATTCCTTAATTTGGTAGTGGAACAATGTTTTGGCCATTTCTCTTCATAGCTGGCCCGAGTCTGTCAAAGTGGGAACCGGCCTCTTATTGACTTCCTGTTCTGGTTCATAGATTGATTCCCAAGCAGAGGCCCCCTCTATGTACTTTCTATACATTCAAATAAATAAATACACAATATTGTTTCATTATGTATCTTTAGTAACATTACATAAGACCAACCAATCAAAAAAAAAAAAAATATTTATGTCACCTTGTTTAAGGAGGTAAAAGTCCAGGTCACAGTTAATGGGCTGATAGTAATAGATACATACTCTGATGCTCAGACTCTAAATATATGGCATACACGCACTTAGATCTAGATAAATGCATATATAAGGACCATGACCATCAATACTAAGTGCAGAGCAAAACAAATGTTTAACCATGGCAAATAGCATCAGTACATATAATAGAAATCATCCTCATGTAAAGTAAACCCTCACTGGTATCTCCACCTCAGACCCCTACATGTGTTTTACTGTCCTGCTTCTTCAGGGGGTACTGTGGTCGGTTAATGTACAGGAGTTTATACCCATGTTGTAAGTGAAGTGGGCGAACATCTTTTATATAATGTCCATAATAGAATAATAGACAATCTATTTTAGCAGCATACATGGCATTCCATTCTGAGAATATCTAAGGAACTTTGGATGCAGCTTTGATGGAACACGATGGTAAGACATGATGTAAAAGTAGTTCAAAAGTAGTAAAGCAAAGCATTGATACAATTTTTCTCAACATTTTAGGCTGATCTTATCAGAATATATTTGTTTTCAGAGATCTATGTTGAAGCTGGCGACATGTGGGTGGAGACGCTGTAATATAGTGGTATGGTATAGTAATTAATGGGACTCATATTCATTGGTGTGTTTGCATTTTACTAATCTATATTTTTGGGGAGACATTGTAATCCCTAAATCACAACACATTTTCCAGGCTGATAATGACATAATGGAACCTTGTGTATGTCTAATGTGTCTCAAAATATTATGTTTGGGAAGATTCCATTTCTTGTGCAATATTGTATAAAGCCTCTTTTATCTGTCCTAAGAAAACGCATAATAATGGCAAATGTTATTTAAAAGACCACATGCCTTAACAAAAGTTCCATTATACATCCGCACGTAATATGGTAATAATTGATATGGGACATTTCATGCAATGTCTCTATGACCTCTTCTGTTTTCTCTAACATTACTTATTATGAAGAGGTTTCTTGTGTGGTGTTTTCTTGGCTCTTTCTTAGGATAAATAAGCATTGCTGTTAACAGAGATGTAGTGGAGAGGAGTCATTCAGCACAACATGCTTTGATAAATATTCTTTTATAATAGTATTCCATAAGCCTTTAGAAAAACTGGCAGTGCCCATCTATGACTGTGTTCTTTGATTTAATTGAAAACGAAACTACAGCCTGCAATGTGTGTAAAATAACACAATTCACTTCATACCGGGGTGGTCAATGCCGATGCCTCTGTTTCTTTTCCCTGGGTCTAACTGGATGAACATATATGGCAATCACTATAATCACCTAATAAATTACCAAAGATCAAATTATAAAGATTAATATCATAACCTCCTGCCTAGTGGATGCACAATACTAAGACTGACCACTGTTCTGTTAATCTGTTACATAACAAGCCCTGATGATACGTAGTGTTGTATACTATAGGCCCCAGACTTTAAACAAAACTTGCCCCCCCCCCCCCCCTCAATGTAACTATAGTGACACTGTGGGATAAATAACATCATATTTCAATAGCCTGAACTTTCCCACATACTGGTTTTATTTATTTATTTATTTATTTATTTTTTTAAATGTGGAAAATGGAGCATTTGTAATTTTTAATATGGGGAATTACCAGGGTGTAATAGGAGTACTATCATGGCAGCCACCTAAGGTGCCCCTCTCCTCCCACAGACTGGCTTCCCTGCCCCCTATGATTCCCTTTTCCCCACAGATTGGTCTACCTGCCCCCTCCTCTCTCTAACCAATCCCATGGTTCCCCCTCCTCCATAGACTGGTTTTCCTGCCATTCCCCTTAATCACTTACTCTCATGTTTGCATTGTCATGTCTGCTATTATTATTATTTTTTTATATACTGTGCCAAAGAAGCAAGTAAAATGAAACTATCCGAAAAAAAAAAGTTTACTAGAGGATCTGAAAATGTAAGAATAAGGGTGAGTTCACATCACGATTTTACTATACAGTTTCGGCATACGGTTTCATAAAAAAAACATATGCAACCGTACAGAAAACCGTGCCCATAGACTTCTCATTCAAAACCGTATGCACCATAATGTATACGGTTATCTCTGTTTTTCAAACCATATGGTTTTTTACTTTTTTTCCGGACAGAAAACCGTGGCCTACCACAGTTTTTGGTCCAGGTGAAAAACTGTATTAAACTTTTTTTTTTAACATGGGGGTCAATGGGAACCGTACAGAACTGTATGTGTGTACGGTTCCATCCGGTTTTCACCATACGGTTTTTGACTTTGCACAGTTTTTTTTCTAGGAATTTCAATCAAACAAATAAAACTTTATTCATAATGGAGTGAAAAGTTAAAAACATATATGTTTTTTTCTTAAAAAACGGATGCAACAGGACATCATTTTTCAAACCGTATACGGCTTTGAACCGTATACAGATAAAAACTCGTATACACGTTTTGATACAGTTTAGTCAGGTTTTGAGGAATCTGTTTTTTACATTTTTTTTTATCAAAAACCTGATACAGGAACTGTATTGCAAAAACGTGGTGCGAACCCAGCCTTAGATTTTTTTTTTTGCATTTTGTCTTTTGTCTTCCAAATGCTCTATTTTGGTTATTGTTATGCACCCAGACGATGTAACTTTGGTATAAATGTATTTTTTATGATGAAACTAACCTTCGTTCTTGGCTCTTTTTTTTTGTGTCTGGTCACAGGAACTACACGGTTCAGAGATTTGAGTAAATAAACATAACCTTGGTAATTCAGGCGAAAGCATTAGCTGACAGCTGATCTATTGTTAAACCACTTAACGGACTACCAATTGTATACAAGTAATGATGCTATACAGGCTTATCTGAATGTTTGGTGTTATAACATTTGTAAAATTTCTATTCTGTTTATGGTTTAACACAGTTCTGTGCAATGAATCACAGGGCATTTCCATCTCCAGCATGTATCATGGTTCTAGTTCTAGAGTATGGAAATTTGGGGGGAATTTGAATTCACAATTTTTGCCAAATTGGCATGTGCCAAAACCTGCTTCCTTCATCCAGCAGAAATCTGCTATCTCAATATTAATCATTTTCCATTCTTGTGTCCCAAATCATAAATGAACACTTACTTTTAACACAACCTGTGCTCACAATGAAATGTAGAATTAATTGTAAATCTCTCATTTTAAACATTTTGCTTTCTTACCCCCAAAAATGTGTCTAAATTGTAAGCCACTAGGTGTCTCACTTCATCTGAATTTGCAGTTCATTTTGTTGTTGTGCCTCCTCCAGAGGGTCCACACTCAAAGGTAAATCAAAACTTTATTCTTATCTCTGTTAACCCATACATTTCTGGCAGATTTCCATTGTGTCACTAGAAAGAAGCGGTCTTCTAAGTGTACTTTTAGTAGTGGAATATAATAAGACAAAAGATAATGCTTAAAAGTAAGGTAAAATAGATACAGAAGGGTGAGGCAATGCTCAAAGTATGCTTAATAATAAAATTAGAATGTGATATACGTACAATTCGTATATGCAGCCAGTCACTTAATAAAAATTCTGTAAGTACAACATACAATTAATAAGAACAGAGGAAACCCACAGGGCCCATGTGGCTGCTGCAAATGAAGAATACAATTAGAAAGGGATATATACATATGCACTTACTTGCAATACAATATCATAAAAATATTATGCAAAATAAACAAATTCATGAAAATAAAATGGTCCTCTATGGATATTGAATAAATAAATAATAGTAGATGTTTATAATTTATGCCATTCTTCTTGTAATAATACATATAATAGTGGGAATGATGTGCTGTTGTTATTCCAAAGTGTTCATACAGATCCTGGAAAGCGAGAGCATACAAGAGAGCTTGGAGGGAGAAGAAGTCGTACTAATGTTGTGTGGGCATCCTCTTGTTGGAGCGCCGTTCTTTAAATCCTGTACATTGGTGTAGGCTGGTCAAGGGTAAATGACAAAGGTGATGGGCAGCAAATGGATGTCTCTTTCTAGTGGGCACTTACTCAATGATTTGGTAGACATGTTTTAAGGGCTCCGTAGCCCTTTTCTTCAGTAGCAAATAGATCGCATCAATGGTCTTATCAGGCTCCCTTTTATAGAAGTTTGTATCTCAATAGGTTGTACTCAAAACGCGGCCTGGATCATGTTTCGGTGACAGAATTTCCAAAACACAAATATACATGTATCTAATAATACTAGACAATACTGCGATAAAACAATTATAGAATAATTCATTTAATGAATCCCTAATGAGTGCCCTTATGAAGCTTTTCTTTTTCATCATCATCATCATCATCATCATTATCAGCAGTTCACTGCTTAGACCAGCGCTACTTTTTTGATGTTGCCCCATCCTTCCTGTGATTCTTTTTGTGCTTTTGTGTAAAAAAACAAAAACAAAACAAAAAACCTTTTCTGCCACCTCATTCCATCTGTAGAAATGTCCTGTAAACAATTTCTCAAGCGCAGTCCTCAAGTCCCCCCAACAGGTCATGTTTTCACTATTTCCTTAGTCTTTCACTGTGATGATGCTTGATTCACTGACCATAATTATATCACCTGTGGAAGACTAAGGAAATCCTGAAAACATGACCTGTTGGGGGTACTTGAGGACCGCGCTTGAGAAACACTGCTGTAAAGCATGCTCCAGAACAGTGCCAACATGATCATTCCAATGCGCTTTCTCAGGAACAGTCATGGCAAAGCAGAGAGGAGTAAGTGCTGTCCTGTCATTGGCCAGAGAAGCAAGTGAAGGAAGTCCAGGTATGGCAAACAGCCAGCAGTATGTAAATAGAACCTGTCATTTGAAAAAGGTGTTCTGCTCTAAGCACTGTCTCCTTTCACTTTCTCTCTCTACATCTGCATCTCTCTACATCTAAAGGGAGTTGTGTATGAAATGGGTGGAAGTTTCATAGACTTGCCTTGAAATGCACGTGAATGCAATTCCATACACTACTCACTTTAGCTTTGGAGAGAGCAACTCAAGGACTATTTTTTGCCATTTTTTTTAAAAGAAATCCCATTTCATACATAGTATTCGTGAATTCTGATTTCATTAAGGGCCATCCTCTGTTATTTGAGATCTTAAAGGGGTACTCGGTTACCTTGCTGTCGGAGCTCCGCTTTCCAGCGTCTGGAAGTTATTGTTCCGAACGATGGGGGAGATTTATCAAAACCAGTCTAGAAGAAAAGTTGCCCATAGCAACCAATCAGATTGCTACTTTCATTTTACACAGGCCTTTTCAAAAATGAAAGAAGCGATCTGATTGGCTGCTATGGGCAACTGGGCAACTTTTCCTCTGGACAGGTTTTGATAAATCTCCACCGATGTGTGTGCGGGCTTCCGTGTTCAGGGCTGCCCCCCGTGATGTCACGCCCGCCCCCTCAATGAAAGTCTATGGGAAGGGGGCTGTCATGCCCCCTTCCCATAGACTTTTGTCAAGGGGGCTGGCGGGTGTGATGTCATGAGGGGGCAGCGGGACATCACGAGGGGCGGCCCTGAACACGGAAGCCCACACACACATCGTTCGGAACAATAACTTCCGGACGCTGGAAATGGAGCTCCGACAGCAAGGTAACGTAATACTCCTTTAATCTTGTGGCAAGAATGGAGACTGGTAACAAACCGTGTCTGTAGATCTGGAGGGCCTGTCTTGTTCTTCATTACACAATTAGCCCATTAATCTGAATGAGCACTGTGTAATACTAATTTTCACCTGTGGTGGTGCTGTAGGAAATTGAACACTTATGGTAATCTGCCAGGTTTCCAAACAGATTATAAGTAATTGCTGGGCATCCCACTTTGTGATCTGCTTATTCTTAAGAGACCCTTCTAACAAGTAGGAATTGTCTGAAGTGAAGAACTGCTTTAATGCACAGGTTAGCAATAAAAATGTAATTAGAAGCTTTCGAAATGTTAACTTTTTTTTTAGATTTTATCAAAAACAAGGAAACCTAGATGTTAAAACACTGTAACTGCAAATGTACTAAACAAGGCTATTATATGGAGCTATTAAACTAACTAGTCTCTGTACCATAATGTAAAGCCACACATTACAGTGTAACCCAGCAGGCTGCCACTTCTCTGCCTCACCTTATATTTCCCTATTGGTCTCTTATGAGACTATATTTAGGACTGGACTGCCGGGGCTTCCACAAAATGATCCAGCTCACAGTTGTTGAGGGTGAAAGGAGCAATTACACCTAATTTTATATTCACCTACTACTTTGTCTTTTATCTTAACAAGCAAAATGATCTACACTTTAATTACAAAGTCTCAGGTTTAATTGCCAATCTCTCAATGGGCACTCCAAATCTGCATAATGCCATATAGCGTGCAAACCATTTACATAGATTTAAGTTGCTCCAACAGTGAATCTAAAGTGGTAGTGACTTGTAGCTGTCTTATGTCTGTACATTGCAGGCTCTCGAGTAGCAATGTTTAACCAGCTTACTTTAATAAGAATTTCTACCTATAAAGCTATTTGCACACAAAGCATTTTGGTCAATATAATACCCTAAACCAGGAATGCAACCAACACATTTAATGGGAAGATTTGTACATTTTTTTTCTTTGTTTTGGACTTTCTCCTGGCTTTGAAAAAAAATTAATACTGACCAAATTGAGGCCCAAAATACAATGTTTACCTTAAAGGGTTTTTCAGGTGTACTTCCTCACCAGATCTGATATTGGGCATGCAGAAATGCCAATATACCTGAGTGGTACAATTGGCAAGGGTTGTAACTGTACCAACAAACGTGCAGGTAGGTCAGGAGAGAATGTCTTAGCAACTTCTTCAAATAAGTTTTCTGTGACTTTAATATTGATTCCCATTACTAGGATAAGCCATGAATATCAGATTGTTGGGGTTCTGACTCCCATTAATCAGCTGACTGAAGGGGCCAATGGCTATTCAGTAAGTGCTATGGCATCTTCCTCACCAGGCAGAGTGCCATATGTTTTACAGCAGCTTAGCTTGGTACTACACATAGCCTAGACCTATTGCCTTAAATAGGATTGAACTGCATTAAGCTCCCGTACCAGACACAGCTGCTGCAAAATGTATAGAGATCTGCTGTAGTGATAAAGAGGCTATAGCACTCACCGAAGAGCCGTGACCCCTTATTTCAGCCAATTGATCATTTCTTGTTTTTTTTTCTTTAAAAAATTGTTGTTTTTTTCTCATAAACTCCTATTGGTGTTGTTTTTTTCAACTAACTAGGCTAGGAGAAAAACACAGGGGAAGAATGCCACCAAGACTGCATCATGGCAGAAAATTGACAGGGCAGTTTTTTGGAGGTGTTTTTTCAAACCAAAAAAAGTCAAACAAAATTTGTGTGAAGGAAGCCTAATAAAGTTAGTGTCAGAGCTGACTAAATAGGTTAGTTATTTGACTATGCTACAGGGACTGTAAAGTTAGTGTAGTTCATAATATAGTGTCTGTACCAGTGTGTGACGGTTTTCTCCCAATTCTTCTGTGATTTTCACCCCACTATTTATTTTTACCAGCATACAAAATGACTGTTGTCTCGGATTTCGCCCAGCTTGCAATGCGACCAAGACCTGACTCACTAGTCAGCTGATGACAGGGAGCCTGTCTGCTGCAATGCGTGGAGGGATCAATCTGCAACTAATGCAACAGCTGTAGGCACCCTGATTGAAAACCACAGGTCTTTTGTTTCAATGGGTGGGGTGGCTGATGTGTGGGAGGGAGGAAAATGGAATTATGGGATTTGTAGTTAAAAAAGCATAAGTCAAACAGGAAATACAATGTGGTGTTCCGGTACCGTATTGCATCCAGTACCTAGTGTAGAGGTCCCCAAAGTCAGAGTAACTACGTTCAGGTAGGGTTCCTCAGGTGGGACAGCCCCTAGTCACCTCTCCTTAAGTCTAACTTTAATGTTGATAAATGTATATATTAATAATTATAAGATTGCAGACAGGAGCAGCACACCTCAAGATGTGGGTGCTATAGGTACAAATCCCCGGTCACAGGATATAAGTTAAGTAGATATTCAAGAAGACCGCAGCACTCCAAGTAATGGTGAAAAAACGTGAAGAAGCGTTTATTCCATCTAGTTCAAAAAGGGCAACGTTTCAGCTGCGCACATGCAGCCTGTCAGGATCCGGACTGGTATGCAGGTGTCAGTGAGGTGATGGCGTGGGCCGTACCAGGGAAATGGAATCTAAGAGGTTACTGGTTTTCACCAGAGCCCGCCGCAAAGCGGGATGGACATGCTGCGGCAGGTAACCCCCAGGTCGTTCCACCCGATAGTGACTCAACCTCACTGACTGCTGAGTCAGGCGCGGTACACAAGGATTAGGCAAAGGCAAGGTCAGACGTAGCAGAAGGTCGGGACAGGCGGCAACAGTTTGTAGTCAAGGGCAACGGCAAGGGTCTGGATACACAGGCAATGGACACACGGGAACGCTTTCACTGGCACAAGGCAATAAGATCCGGCAGGGACAGGAAGGCAAAGTGGACTTTTATAATGTAGGGAGTGCTTGGAACTAATTAGGCCAGGCACCAATCAATGGTGCACTGGTCCTTTAAATCTGAGAGACCCGGCGTGCGCGGTGGGACTGAGCAGGAGGACGGGGCAGGTGAGTAACATGGTGCGCGATCCGAGTGAGGACACGTCCCGTGCCTCGGATCGCGTCTCCTCCGGTGACATGGGAGCAGCGGGACCCGGAGCGCTCGGCGTGACACAACCTTTATCATATTAATTATAGCTATATTGTATAGGAATGTATAGTACTTACCTCGTTCAGCATCGCAGGACCTTCGGTCATGTGACCATGCTAGTAACCTCTATGGTATGTTGCAGGACCTTGGGTCACGTGTTACCCAGAAATCTCTGTTAAGGTGGTTGACATCAGTTTGGACCAATTAGCGTTAGTCCAGCCCCTGCCCATATAAGGGAGCTGCGTCCAATTATCGCTCTCTTGGGTTGCTGCTCTCGTGGATGCCGGACTCAAAGGACAGTGTGCTACGCAACTTTTAAAGACATGCTAGGCCTCAAAACCTACGGCCTCAGCAGAACCAAAAATCGTGAGTCTTACTCTAATTCCTGCTAATACTAGCCTGACTACTGGACTTCAACTAATTCCCCTAAATCCAGTGGAACAGCGCAATAGACTAGAGACTCTAAACCCCTTAAGGACCGGGCCATTTTACACCTTAGGACCGGAGCGTTTTTTGCAATTCTGACCACTGTCACTTTAAACATTAATAACTCTGGAATGCTTTTACTTATCATTCTGATTGTTTTTTCGTGACATATTCTACTTTAACATAGTGGTAAAATTTTACGGTAACTTGCATCCTTTCATGGTGAAAAATCCCCAAATTTGATGAAAAAAATTTAAATTTTGCATTTTTCTAACTTTGAAGCTCTCTGCTTGTAAGTAAAATGGATATTCAAAATAAAAAAAATTTTGGATCACATATACAATATGTCTACTTTATGTTTGCATCATAAAATGTATGAGTTTTTACTTTTGGAAGACATCAGAGGGCTTCAAAGTTCAGCAGCAATTTTCAAATTTTTTACAAAATTTTCAAACTCGCTTTTTTTCAGTGACCAGTTCAGTTTTGAAGTGGATTTGAAGGGCCTTCATATTAGAAATACCCCACAAATGACCCCATTATAAAAACTACACCCCCCAAAGTATTCAAAATGACATTCAGGAAGTGTTTTAACCATTTAGGTGTTTCACAGGAATAGCAGTAAAGTGAAGGAGAAAATTTTAAATCTTCATTTTTTACACTCTCATTTTCTTGCAGACCCAATTTTTGAATTTTTGCAAGGGGTAAAAGGAGAAAATGTATACTTATATATGTAGCCCAATTTCTCTCGAGTAAGCACATACCTCATATGTCTATGTTAATTGTTCAGCGGGCGCAGTAGAGGGCTCAGAAGGGTAGGAGCGACAAGAGGATTTTTCTGAAATGGTTTTTCTGAAATGGTTTTTGGGGGGCATGTCACCTTTAGGAAGCCCCTAGGGTGCCAGGACAGCAAAAAAACAAACACATGGCATTATATTTTGGAAACTAGACCCCTTGGGGAACGTAACAAGGGGTAAAGTGAACCTTAATACCCCACAGGGGTTTCACGACTTTTGCATATGTGAAAAAATATTTTTTTTTTAACTAAAATGCTTGTTTTCGCAAAAATGTAACATTTTTACAAAGGGTTAAAGCAGAAAATACCCCCCAAAATGTGAAGCCCAATTTCTCCCGATTCAGAAAACACCCCATATGGGGGTGAAAAGTGCTCTGCTGGCGCACTACAGGTCTCAGAAGAGTAGTCGTCATATTTGGCTTTTTGGAAGCAAATTTTGGTCTGGGGGCATGCCGCATTTAGGAAGCCCCTATGGTGCCAGGACAGCAAAAAAGAAAAAAAAACACATGGCATTATATTTTGGAAACTAGACCCCTTGGGGAACGTAACAAGGGGTAAAGTGAACCTTAATACCCCACAGGGATTTCACCACTTTTGCATATGTAAAAAAATAAAATATATTTTTTCACTAAAATGTGGGATTCCCCACAAATTTCCCATTTTTGCAAGGGTTAATAGTAGAAAAGACCCCCCAAAATTTGTAACCCCATCTCTTCTGAGTATGTAGGTACCCCATAAGTGGACGTCAAGTGCACTGCTGAAGCGCCACAATGCTCAGAAGAGAAGGAGTCACATTTGCAAACTTTGCTGAAATGGGGGGGGGGGGGGGGGGGACATGTCGCATTTAGGAAGCCCCTATGGCGCCAGGACAGCAAAATACCCCCCACATGTCATACCATTTTGGAAACTAGACCCCTTGAGGAATGTAACAAGGGGTAAAGTGAGCCTTAATACCCCACAGGGGTTTTACAACTTTTGCATATGTAAAACATTTTTTTTTTTTTCACTAAAATGTGTTTCCCCCCAAATTTTTCCATTTTTTACAAGGGTTAATAGCAGAAAATACCCCCCAAAATTTGTAAATACATTTCTTTGGAGTAAAGACATACCTTAATTTTTGATGATTTTCGCTCCGTGGGTGCACACCAGGTCTTGGAGTGGGAGGTCAGTCAGGGGCTTTGAGCTTATTATAGCAGCCAGGATGTGGGACCCCCCCCTCAAGGAACGTTAATGGGTGGGGAGCACTGAGCCCTAAAATAGGGGAACACTATGGGGGACAATGGGCCGTAACTGGGGTAGACAGGTGGGGTACATTGGCCCGTAATGTGGGGTACAGTGGGCCAGAAAATAATATAATAATAAAATAGGATATGTTCCCAGAATGATGACCCAGAGCACAGCCAAAACTAAAAAAAATATGCCCGCCCCAAACCCTATGCTCTGAGTCATCATTCTGGGAATGTGATGTGTGTGGCCGTCCCTAACCTGTGGCCTCAAATGCGCACCCGCTCAGGTGGAGAGAGAGTGCTGCGCATTTGAGGCAACATAAAAAGTCCCCGATGATAGTGACTCAGTGACCTATGACCCATTTTTTTTAAAAACTCCCCTAGAGGTCTTATCAGGTCTTTTTTTTTTTTTTTCAGTTTTTTTTGGACAATTTAGTGATTTATGGGGGTAAAATTTAGGAATGTACTCTGGACTTGGTACATTAGTCAAATTATGGAAAATTAAACTGAAAAGGGAAAATTTAGGGCTCCATGGAAGTGTGATACTCCCTGAAGCAGCCTATGCAGAGGCCCAGATTATCTGGGCAAGTGTCACACTGAATGGTAGTGTCCCTCCGTCTCCCCTTCCTGTAACACACTCTGCATTTTTTCTGGGATCGTCCCTTCTTTCCACTGGGGGGGACCTCACCTGGAAAGTGTTGGCCTGGGACGATCCTGGCGCCTATAACTCCAGACCCTTGGGAAGTCCGGCCTGCTCTTTCCCGGTCAGCAAAGATCAGGAACCTTAGGACTTCTTCTTGGTACTGGAGGAATGTCCCTGTGTTGCCAGCGTACTGGGATAGTACAAAAGCGTTGTACATGGCAACCTGTACCATGTAGACCGCAACTTTTTTGCACCATGCCCGTGTTTTATGGCATTATATGGCTTGAGGACTTGATCTGAGAGATCAACTCCCCCCCCCATATACCGATTGTAGTCCAGAATACAATCAGGCTTGAGGACCGGTCCCACGGTACCTCGCACAGGGACAGGGGGGCTGCCATTCCCATGAATAGTGGTGAGTATAAGGACATCCCTCTTATCCTTATACTTCACCAACAACAGGTTATCATGGGTCAGGGCACGGGACTCACCCTTGGGGATAGGCGTCTTAACAAAATTTAGAGGGAGGCCTCTCTGGTTCTTCCGCACGCTCCCACAAGCGGACGTGGATCTGGCGGAAAGGGATGTGAACAGAGGGATGCTGGTATAAAAGTTGTCCACGTACACGTGATAACCCTTATCCAGCAATGGGTACATAAGGTCTCAAATGATTTTCCCGCTAACACCCAGAGTGGGGGAGCAATCTGGTGGTTCAATACGGGAATCTCGTCCCTCATACACTCTAAACTTGAGAGTGTACCCGGAGGTACTCTCACAAAGTTTATAGAGCTTCACGCCATACCGCGCCCGCTTCGAGGGAATATACTGGCGGAAGATGAGTCTCCCCTTAAAACTGATGAGACTCATCTACCGAGAGGTCCCTGAGCGGTATGTAGGCCTCCAAAAAATTTGACCCCAAAGTGATCGATGACGGCCTCACTTTGTAAAGCCGGTCATGGGCGGGATCACCTCGGGGCGGACATGACGCATTATATGCATAATGCAGGCATTTCCGAATGGCCTCATACCGGTTCCGTGTCATCGCCATACTGTAAAGCGGGGTCTGGTATAGGACGTCCCCGCTCCAGTAATGACGAGCACTTGGTTTTTTGACCAGGCCCATATGCAGCGTGAGGCCCCAAAATGTCCTAATTTCCGCTGCATCAATGGTGCGCCATTCATTTTTTTTTTACTTTTTTTTTTACTTTTATTTAACTTTTTAACTATTTAAACTCCTACCTGTCTCTAAAATGATCACACCCTATTCTAAGGGTCCTGAGGGGGCTCCGGAGCTCTGAGGGGGGAACAACTGTCCTCTTCCTGCTGCTGCACCCGCTGACTGAACCAAAACAGCGGGTCCAGCAGCGGGAAGGAGCCGTTAACCCCTCCTCTGCCGCTCTGCTATTGGCTAGACGATCGCCAGCCAATAGCAGCGTTGCTGGGGCGGTGACAGTATTGTCACCGCTCCCCAGCAACGGTAGGTGATTGGCGGTGAATTGTACACCGTCGATCACCATTTAATTCCAGGTCATCGGGTAACATGTGACCCGAATGACCCGAATCGCTGATTTTGCAAGCGATCTCCGGCGATCGCCGACATGCGGGGGTCCCGGGACCCCCCTCGGCATTTGCACGGCATGCCTGCTGAAAGATTTCAGCAGACATGCCATTCCGATCTCTGCTCGGCGCGCGGCAGAGACCGGAAATACAACAGGACGTTCTCTTACGTCCTTGGGCATTAAAGCCCAGGTAGCGGGGACGTTAGAGAACGTCCTATGTCCTTAATAGGTTAAAGTCCCAACCATTATCAATCTCCAAAAGGAAGCTGTATTGATGAGAGACTGTTATGTTAATGAAGTGTACAGAAAATCTAAAGTAAAGTTAACGCTATGTACAGAAGCTTTCCGGTTGTGGACAATCAATTACTACTCTCTACTTAAACTCAGTATCATCTACCTCCCTATCGTTCCTGGGTAGGGCGGCGGTAGGAAAAGCTTTATTGAGAAGCTACCACAACAAGTTCACAAAAAGCTAGCCACAGTGTTATGGTAATCTCATAACATAGCCATTTAGCCCCAAGACAAGCGCAGATCCTTCCTAAGCATGTCCATTACTGTCTGCCAGGTACATACTAAAATTACCTTTATGGTGGATAACCCCTTTAATGATGAATCCAGGTTCTGTTTGGCATCCCACAATGGCCTGAGTTGCATATAGAGGCCTTGTGGTAAGTGCTGCAATCCTGCCATTGCTGGGGAGCAACACACTGCCCAAACTACTGGTGTGTTGACACGGGGAGCCATCGCATATAAGAGTCTGTCACTCCTAGTAGTGATAAGAGGAACACTGACAGCTCAGCTAAATGTGCAGGACACTCTATAGCTACATGTGTTGCCTCTCATGCCACGGCTTCCGACCTGCAATTTTCCTCTGGAAAATGCATGCCCACACACAGCAAGGGTTTCCCAGGAATGTCTCGACCAGATTGTAAAACTTCCTTGGCCTACCCAGTTGCTAGATTTATCCCCATTGATCATTAATGGAAATCAGCTAGGAATTCAGCATCAACAACCTACAAGCATGTAGGATCTATAGGCGCAGCTGCACTATCTATAGGAAAGTGTGCCACAGGATAACTGTATGCCCAACCGTATCGGTGTCACTTTCTTTTTGTACAATTTTCCCCAATAAACTTATGCTTTAGCTCTAAAACTGTAATAATGTGGTGAGCCAAGGTTGTGCGATATGATGTGTAGGGGCAGATGGTTTTGCCCAGGGGTAGATGGTGTTAACCCCTTAGTGTTCGTGACACCAGGGTGTGGTTTGCCTAAGTAACCACCCGAAGGTAATCCCATTACTCCTAGGTTAGGCAGGGGTAAATTTATAGTCCAAGGCCAGGTTAAGGTTAAGGGTAGCTTTACTGAAGTTGAACAGGTCTAACAGTCTTTACAGGGTAATAAGGTTCCCAGAGATGTGACCAGTAACATGAGGTACCTCGCAACTTGCTGGGACTTGCAGAGACTTGACAGACTCTAGCACAGCCACGCTGACTATAACTGATTTGAGCTGACTGAAGATAGTGACAGCATCTTCAGCAACAATTAAATGTGTGAATAGTAACAAATGAATATAATGTTCTCAATGTGCAAACAGTGTAATGGTGGTGATAATAATGAAAACTAAATATTGATTAAAGTGTGGTATGAAAAAATCTCTCCCATTTTTCCTTTTTTTCACTATATTGGACCTGTGTGCTGCGGATTTATCTGGATTTTTCTGCTTGATATATGGACCCCTGACCAAGGTCTGGTTCTGCGTGCACCCATTATACTTTTGCTCCAGGATTGAGTGCTGCTTTTCTCTGGATTACTATCTATCTATCTATCTAAGAAATAAGTAAATCCAGCAGCACACCAATGTAGTGAAAAAACGGTATGGAGGTTTATTCACCCAAAGTCATGCGACGTTTCGGCCGTCCAATTACAGCCTTTCTCAAGCATGAGGCATGTGTTACAAACAGGATGTTAAATAGTGACTCAATAATAGTCAGCCAATCACAATAGTGTCAACAATATTTACAAATTCATAAGACAAATCAATTGCAGTGAATCCAAATCAATATACAGATCCATATATATACACATACGATCAATGCATCATCAGTGTATTACATAGGTATCGACAGTGTAATGTATACAAGTGCTAACTCATGGTGGATTAAGAACGGGGTATAACACAATATAATATGAGGGGCGGAGCATACATACTGTACCCCGGTATCTGCAGCATGTGGTATGGCGTCAGACGCCGCTGTGAGACTCTGGTGGTGTGCGTGCCGGTCGGGGAGTCACTGCGCATGCGCATAGATGACTCACTTCAGCCCGGAGCCAATCACTTTCCGGCATCAGCGGCGCCATAGTAACGGGTTCTCTGGCAGGCCCGCGCCTGCGCAAAGATGCATCTAGAGTCTATGGCAGCCATTACAACTGTGGGACAACCTGTGGGCATGCAACTATGTACAGATGCAGTCTCGAAGGATGCCCGTGATGGGGGTAGAGGACAGTGGCGACCCTCACCACATATATATATATATATATATATATATATATATATATATATATATATATATATAATATTATATAAAACCAGATATCAAGGAAGACAGCAGCACTCCAAATGAACGGTGAAGAAACAAGGTGTTAATTCCATCACAACAGATGCAACGTTTCGGTCGCCCAATGCAGCCATTTTCAAGCTTGAAAATGGCCGCATTGGGCGCCCGAAATGTCGCATCTGTTGTGATGGAATAAACACCTTGTTTCTTCACCGTAAATTTGGAGTGCTGCAGCCTTCCTTGATATCTGGTTATTGGACCGGTAAAAACGGCCCTGCCCCTGCCCATATAAGGGAGTGGCGGCCATTGCTCACTCTCTTTCCTCGTGGGCTGTTGATGGAGAAGGATCTGCGCTGCTGTCATCAGTGAGTTTAGGCCTGAGCCAGGGGTTCAGGTGTAGGTATGGTTTGGCACCCTTTATTGTATACTTTTGGCAGGTATTACTCTTGTATCCTACCAGCTACTGTGGCATTTACTCCTTATACTTGCATATTTTGATGTATTTGTGTCCTACCATTGTCCTATATCTTTGTATGTCCACCAGTGCCTATTCATTTTTTGTTTAAATTTTAATATCTATTTTTTATTACTAAATTTGTATTAATAAAGTTGATTTTGTACATTCTATTACTTTTCTGTTTAATTTGTGGTATGGTTCTCTTTTTGGTGTCATAATTACAAATACATACCTTTACCTACTATTTATGTAGGGTTATATATATCTTTGGTAACATATATATATATATATATATATATATATATATATATATATATATATATATATATATGTGTAATATATATATATATGTGTGTGTGTGTAATATATATATATGTGTGTGTGTAATATATATATATGTGTGTAATATATATATATATATATATATATATATATATATATGTATATGTAATATATATATATATATATATATATATATATAATGTAAACTACAATGATCCAGAGGATGTAGGTCTCCCAACTAGTACAAAAATAGAAAAATAGGGAACCTTTTAAAATATTTATATTTATTACAATAAATATTAATATTTTAAAGGTTCCCTATTTTTCTTTTTTTGATATATATATATATATATATATATATATATATATATATATATATATGTGTAATATATATATGTAATATATAAATATATATGTAATTATAAAGAGAGAGAGAGAGAGTAGTTAAATAAATATGGTGCTGGTGAAAAATAGATGTATAAAAGAAAAGAACAATAGTAAAAATAAAAATAAACATGGAAATAAATATAAATAATAAGTATAAAAATTAATGTACCTTTTTTTTTAAATATATTTATTCATATTCATTATTTATTTATTTTCATTATTTTTATAAACATTTTTCATTGAGTGAAAAATGTATTTAATATATTTTCATACCACACTTTAATCAATATTTTGTTTTCATTATCACTACCATTATTCATTTCAACACTGTTTGCACACATTATAAATTAACATTATATTAATTTGTAACTATTCACGCATTTAATTGTTGCTGATACTATACACCCTCCACTTCCACATATGTTACACTGTCCCCGTCACACATACATACCCGTCGCATACACATACCATTTTCACTCACATATTATTTATTAAAGCAATTCTATGCTTTTTTTTTATATATGGCAAATGTTATTGTCAGGGACTGACCAGGGGGACAGGGAGAGTGAGCCCTTAACTGACCCTAAAACCGCTCTCTCTGCCTACTTGCCCATCCATCCTAAACTGTGGATCGACAACTTGGCTCCGGTCCCTCCGAGCAAAAGTGCAGGGGCCTAATAAAAACACATACTAATAAATAGCCGGTCACAAACCAGAAACATACCAGGAACATAGAACTCAATAGTATAAGTTCAGAGGACACAGATCAGTGAGCAGCACAGAAGACACTAAGGATCAGCAGTCATGAACAGAGGACACTATAGATCCGTGGTCGTGAACAGAGTACACTAAAGATCAGTAGTCATGTACAGAACTCCAGAGATCCGAATAAAGAACTAATAAACATTATAGAGTTCAAAACAATAGACAGGAAAACTGATAAGTCAATAGACTTAAGGAACAAACAGGAATATAGCATAATCCCCCCCCCCCCCCCCCCCGAACATCCAGAAGACAAAGTCCCCATGGACCAGAAACAGGGATCTATCACTAATCAGGAATATTCACATTCCCTATGCAAAACCTCCAGGACTAAGTCCCCATGGACAGGTAATAGGGATGCCTAGATACACAGGATATATTTATAGAACAATGTTCACACTGAACACAAGACAGGAACAATCATAATCCCTTTAGAACCCCTCCAGTAGACAAGAAGTCCCATGGAGGGGTAACAGGGATGCCTAGATATACAGGATATATTTATAGAACACTGTTCATATTGAACACAAGACTGGATAAATCGCAATCCCTCAAAACACCTCCAGTAGACAGGGAGTCCCCATGGAACTGTAATAGGGATGCAACATAGGACACTGTTAACCCTGGACACTCCACTCCGCAAATGAAATAGCCATTAATTAAAACATCCAAATAGACTACTGGCCAGCGGCACACTCCACAGTGTGGTCAGAAGCTGACCCAGTAGGAAAACAGAAATATAAAACACAGATCATCATATAAACAGATACAAGAGAAAACACAGTTTGAACAGACACATAGCAAAAGAACACAAAATTCCTAAAACAGACTACACAAACACAGCTTAAAGTCTACTAAGAGCATGCCACATAACATTGGCTAAAACCGGAAAATGCTAAGTGCATGCTAAAACAGAGACAGTAGATAAAAAGCACAAACAAAGTGTTTCATCAAAAGCTCCATGCAGCATGTCCAGCATCTTAGCAAGTCCGGATATAATGAAGTCAATCACTAGCCCAGAGGTTAGACTGGGCTGACTTTAAATAGACACATCCTAGGAGCTATTGGCTAGCAAGCAAAAGGCTGTTAACTATTCCCTGACCAGGGAACATAAAACTGTTCACACACAACCAAACCATTAGGTGGGGCGGGATGTATGGCGGTGTGAGCGCCAGAATAAGGCTGCATCCAGGTATTGTTAATTTAACCCCTTAGGGCCTCAGCCTATTTTCACCTTAAGTTTTTCCGTTTTTGCATTGTCATTTTTTCCTCATCACCTTCTAAAAATCATAACGCTTTCAATTTTGCACATAAAATTCCATATGATGGCTTATTTTTTTCGCCACCTATTCTACTTTGCAATGACAGTCATTTTACCAAAAAATCCACGGCGAAACGGAAAAAAAATTAATTGCGCGACAAAATAGAAGAATAAATGTCATTTTGTAACTTTTGGGCACTTCCGTTTCTAGGCAGTGCATTTTTTGGTAAAAATAACACCTTATCTTTATTCTGTAAGTCCATACGGTTAAAATGATACCCTACTTATATAGGTTGAATATTGTCGTACTTCGGAAAAAATCATAACTACATGCAGGAAAATTTCTATGTTAAAAATTCTCATCTTCTAACCCCTATAACTATTTTTCATCATATGGGCCGGTATAAGGGCTCATTTTTTGCTCATATGTTCTGAAGTTTTTATCGGTACCATTTTTGTTTTGATCGGACTTTTTGATCGCTTTTTATTCATTTTTCATTATATAAAAAAGTGACCAAAAATAAGCTATTTTGGACCGTGCGATTTAATTAAGGATATATTTTTATAGTTCGGACATTTCCGCACGCGGCGATACCACATGTTTATTTTTATTTACACTTTTTTTTATGGGTAAAGGGGGGTGATTCAAACTTTTATTAGGGAAGGGGTTAAATGACCTTTGTTAACTTTAAAAAAAAACTTTTTTCTTGCAGTGCTATAGCTCCCATAGGGACCTAGAACACTGCACACACTGATCTCTTATGCTGATCCCTGCAAAGCCATAGCTTTGCATGGATCAGTGAGATAGAGGCTTGATTGCTCGAGCCTGAAGCTCAGGCTTGGCGCAATCAAACCTCAATCGGACGCCGCGGAGACAGGTAAGGAGACCTCTGCCTGCGTTCCAGTCGGAACGATCAGCCCGACTGAGCTGCCGGGAAGCATTTACTTTCACTTTCATACGCGGCGGTCAACATTGACCGCCGCGTCTGAAGGGTTAATAGCGCACAGCACAACGATCGGTGCTGCGCGCTGTTAGCCCAGGGTCTCGGCTATGAATAGCAGCTGGGACCGACCCTGTGTGATGCGGGGTCAGGGCGTGACCCTGTTGTAAACACCGGGACCGGGCTCAGGGCGTACAGGTACGCCCTGAGTCCTTAAGGAACGGGGATGCAGGGCGGTATCCCGTGCCCATTTACAGCAATGTATGGTTGAGTATACACTCTTTGTACTATTGTATGCATTATTTGCACTACATGTTTTACATTTTTGATGTGGTTACTCACCTGTTATAACGAGACTCAATCCATGTTATGCACCAAGGCACTTTATGACATATCTGAGTGATACCTGTGGTTTACTGTTATCCCCCTCCTGGGTGGATATCCTCCTATTTTTATTACAACTACATGTTAATAAAGAATGTGTATTTTAAAAAAAAAAATATATATGTATATGTATATATATATAATATGTGTGTGTGTATATATATATTACTCCAGTTCTTCTTGTGTGCATATTTTCTAACATAGTTGAAGCACATTTCAGTGCTGGAATATTGTTGCATATCTTATTCTCACTACATATTTATTCTGTTTTGTAGATCTTAGCAGCAGAAACTTACAATAGTCTGGCATTTTATGTTGTGGCACATGGCACATTGCCCATTACTTTAGGGTTATCACTGTAATGTTTTGTAAGGACATCACAAGACCTCATAATTGAGAAGATGGAGCTGTGTGCATAAAGTACAGCCTAAGGGCTCATGTACACAGCTACACACCACTCCTTCTTGTACAGAGTCAGGGCTGCCATTGAGGTCTATGAGACCTTTTCTGAACTATATAAAAACCATGTACTTGGCAATATTTTGTGCACGGACCTCTGTTACAGTTTATGAAGTAATATGCACCAATAGGTTTCTATGTGCTTCTTATGTTGAGCTTTGGTCTATGTGCTTTAAATACTTTGTAGGGACAATAGCTTTGTAATATGGCATTCCTACGTTGGATTTGTATGGAATTTGACACAAGGAACTTTGGTAGTTCCAGTATATAAAGTATAGTAGAGCTCCATACAAGTCAATTATGGCTCTGTACACTTCACCTGCAGTACCTCTCTACATACCCCCCTCCAAATGTTTTGTATGGACTGATAAAGTATAACCTGAGTGACTATTGTGAAGAGAGTAAAAATGAATTGCATTTTTTGCATTGTACCACATGTTGGCTGACTGTACACAAAAGATAACTCATACACACGTGTTGCTCTCTGCTGCTACCTCTGGTGGACAGTATCACTTCAGTTTAACATCCTAGAATAGCCTAGACCTTTCTGTACAAAGGTGGAGCTAATCTTATTAATATATTTATGTTCCCCCCACATTAGGTTGTAGTTCCCCCACATTTGGTTGGCAGTATAGTTCCACTACATTAGGTGCAGTATAGTTCCCCCTACATTAGGTGCAGTATAGTTCCCCCCACATTAGGTGCTGTATAGTTCTCCCACATTAGGTGCAGTATAGCTCCCCACATTAGGTGTAATATTGCTCCCCACATTAGGTGCAGTACAGTTCCCCCACATTAGGTGCAGTACAGTTCCCCCACATTAGGTGCAGTACAGTTCCCCCACATTAGGTGCAGTACAGTTCCCCCACATTAGGTGCAGTACAGTTCAACCACAGACATACAGCCTTCAGCCATGTACAGTGACTCCAGTGGTCAGAACACTGAAGAGGACGTGCTGCCAGATGGTGGTGGTGACTTACCATTCTGGCCGGCGCGCGTCCTCCTCCATGATGCGGCGCTCCTCCTTTGCTATGGGCGCATGGACGGAACGTCAGTGATGTCCCTGCATGCGCTACCTCCCAGCGGCCCCTGCGCCGCAGAAAGATAACCGAGACATCCTTGTGTCTCGAAAAGATCTTTCGGGACACAGGGATGTCCAGAATGTGACAGGGGCCCCCTGCGGACTGCTCAGTGGTGGCTGCGGATCCCCCCCTTCTGGCTTGATTTGGGTGTGCCCAGCCGCACCCGGCACACCCCGTGCACACGCCTATGCTGAGCAGCCGGCAGGGGGCCCCCTGGGGGATGGGGGCCATAGGCAATTGCCTGGTTGGCCCCGCCCTAAAGCCGGCCCTGTGTGCCTCCAAACTGTGTTGATGAAGTAAAGTTGCTCATTCTGAAGCCTCTCCTCAAGCCCTATTGTGTTGGCCTTTTTACTGCTTTAACCACAAAGGGCCATTTGTTGATCACCAGCCAGAATATCATAAATCGGGGAGTGCCCCAGGGGACAAGGACATATCTACAGCACAGCCCCACTAGGGTCTGTAGATGTAAAAATAAGAGACTCTATCTCTCTATCTCTATCGTACATTTGAGTAGCTGTATTAGTCCAGTGATGCAAAATCTAAAAATGTTGCAGTATCTTGTAATAACTTTTTTTATTGGACTAACAGAATTTAGTAGAGACAAGCTTTCAGGATTCCTCTTCTCATAAATATGCAGGGGTAAAGACTATATATGTGGAGAATTCACACTAAGAGAGGCCATAAATTGTCCAGCTATAGGAACATAGATTACATAGATAAGGGAGAGGTAAAGGGAGGAATCCCGAAAGCTTGTCTCTACAAAATTTGGTTAGTCCAATAAAAAAAGGTATAACAAGATGCCTCAACTTTTTTTGATTTTGCATATATATATATCTATATATCTGTACATTAAATTATGTGCATGAACTTTTGCTTAACTCTTATTATCATCAACTATTATTAACTTTCGCACCATCCTCAATCCGTGATTATGATTTTGTTACTTGTCTAATTGATGTACATGAATTGATGTCTCATAGATCGAGTGTGTTACTCCATTTTAACTATATTTATAACTTGGTCAGCTTCATCTTGCATCAGGCAATGCTTTTATATTCACAACCGAAGACCCTTGACATATGATTTTTATCTGTATATTTATTTATTCCTTGTATATTTGTATATTTACTTATCCAATAATTCACGAGGGCCCGGTAAGGATTGTCAATACATTTCCAGATTCAACCTTTTTAGCTATTAAATGAATTATACTTGATTTTATCCTGCAATAAATAGTCCTAGTACTAGTAGAAACCTTTGATTGTATTGTTTTGCCATATCCTTGAGGATTGACACCCTCTATAATACATTTCAATGTATTCCTAACTGACTCTGGGTATATTGAGCAAATTCCGCTTAAAAATTATTTTTTATATAAATAGGTTAAACTCTCACTGAAGTCAGTGCTGAGATTGGGACAGGAAATTGGAGACATTTTAATGTGTTTTCTACTTAAGTTAAAGGGGTACTCCGGCCCTAAAACATCTTAAGGCTAGGTTCAGACTACGGAATTTCGGCCTGCAATTCTGCTTTGAAATTGCAGGCAGAAATTTCGCCTGCTAAAATGTATAGTGTAGTTAATGGGTTTCCATTCACAAATTCACACTTCGGAATTTGTGAAGTGGAATTTGTGAAATGAAAATCCGCTTGGAAATTTCCGTCTGAAGGCAGAAATACTCGCAGAACACATTGCAGTCTATTGGAGACTGCAGTGTCCAAGCGGTCCTGGCGCCGACTGATTCAATCAGCGCTGGTCACAGTCGGAATCTCCGGGCGGAAATTTTCTGCCCGGAGATTCCGTAGTGTGAACCTAGCCTAACACCTAACATCTTAATCCTTAGGATAGGGGATAAGATGTCTTAGGGCTGGAGTACCCCTTTAATGTAACGTCAACTGAAACTTTATCTTTTAATCTTACAAAATGGAAAGAAAGCTATTTTTGCACACAATTCACAGCAATTTTGGCAAATTATACATTTAATGAGGAATTTAATAAAAAAGGAAAACATGTAATAGTGTAGCTGAAGTAATCGTGAAAGATGTCTCCAAACTGTAATGATGTCTTTTCATTGCTGTAGTTACTGTCACTGGAGCCACTTTGCGGTGAGATTCACATCTGCAGGATGCAAATCACCCCATTATAATTTCAAATATGTCAAGTCATCCTATAAACAACATGCACACGTAGCAATTACCTCCGAGAGGAGAAGAACACGCAACAAAAAGCCAAATCATGAAAGTAAAATGGAGATGAAAGGGACAATTGTCGAATGAAGAGACATTATTCCTTCCACAGTTTTAACCAGTTTACTTTATAACAATCTAGGGCCAGCAGCTCCCTTGCAGTTTTGGATTCTCAGATAATGATTTGAAGGTCTGGTCTGTAACAAATTTGTTTAGGCCGTATTCACAAGATGTAATTTTTTTTTTTTTACTTAATTAAAAAAATTGTACTACCATTTTTTGTTTACAGCTCCTATGCTCACCTATGGGTCTCCATAGATACAGACTACAAACAAGTCCTGTGTGTATTGGAATTGGGCAGTCATACTCTCTCTCTTATCTCCTTATTCTTGCAAAAATAGGTTTGGAACATTAGCATGAATTAGAGAGAGATGACAGGAGGCATGACTGCTAGGTCAGACTGCACATGAGTTGATTGTAGTCTGTGAATATAGAGGCACATAGATCTGAATAAGAGCTGTAGACATAAAACTATCACTACATATTTATTTTATTGAACGGTTCTGCACCCACTTCAAATACGGTCAATGACTTTCACGCCTTAGGCAGAATCCACTAATATGTCACCTATGTAACTGAGCAGTGCTATTTAATATAACTTAACCTTGTTTAGTATTAGCAATCTAATGACTAATAATAGAGGAACTTAAAAGTTTAAATAAAATAAAACCATTTTTAAAAATAAGAAAAGAAAGGTCTACCGCTCATAAAAATTAGGGTGGAGTCCCCCCCCTTTTTTTTTTTTTAAATAAATAATAAGTAAAATCAGAAAATAAATATATTTGGTATTGCCACGTGTATTGTCCAAACTATTAAAATGTTACATTATTGATCCCATATAGTGAACAGTGTAGTGGGGGGAGGTGTGTAACAGAATTGCTGGTCATATTGTATGAGAAAAAAATTATAAAAAATAAAAATAAAGAAGTCCTGTCTAAACAAAAATACTTGCAATAAAAACTACAGCTTATGGCACAGAAATTGGACACTCAAACAACCGGATAGACAGAAACATAAAAATATTTTATAGGGGTCAAAATATGGCAATTTAAAAAACAAACTAGTGTTAAAAAAAAAGTGTAATAAACTAGTAAAATAATACAAAAGCTATGTAAATATGGATATTGTTGTATTTGTATTCACCCACAGAATACGGTGCAATTTTGCCATAAGGTCCATTTGTAAAGATTTCTGCAACACATTTGCCTGGCCAAGATGTTGAAAGGGTTAATGGCAATATCTGCAGTGATTGGAGTTATAATCTAATTTGATTTTGTCTTAATAGGCCCCTCTGCAGACATGTCATTCTTGGCTCTGATCACATAACATTGTGTGTGCTTTGACATACACAGCTCTAGGGAACACCCTCAGCAAACAGGAGGGAGCGCAGAGCTGGCCTGGATGACGTTCAGGCTGTTTACAGTGTCATATCCCCTTAGGTAGTATAAGAAGGACTCTGTTAGCTGAATGTCATTTAATTGCCAAACATAACTTCCTGGTGTTTTCGATGTTATACTTCATTTTTTTTTTTTTTACTTCTTTACATGTGCGTCATGCTATAAAAGTAAATATGCACAAGTCAGATGCAACATGTAAGACCTTGCAATGGAACAAATAGTGAAACATTTGCTATACAGGGGAAACTCCAAAAATTTGAATATTGTGCAAAGTTCATTTATTTCAGTAATGCAACCTAAAAGGTGAAATATATATATATATATATATATATATATATATATATATGAGACTCATTACATGCATAGCAAGATTATAATTGTGATGATTATGGTTACAGCTCATGAAAACCCCAAAGCCCCCCCTCCACTGTGCTTCATTAAGTCCAGGGCCAACGCATCCGTCTACCAGGAGATTTTGGAGCACTTCATGCTTCCTTTCCTTTTAAGTTGTATTAATGAAATACAATGGACTTTTGCACGATATTCTTATTTTTCGAGTTTCACCTGTATTTCTTATGAGCAAAATGCAGAAGAATATTATAAGACGCATAGTATCCGTTTTTGTATATAGGCCACAAACTACAATGGTTTCTACTGATTTGCTGCTGTTCTCCTGCAGTCAGTCTCCTGTGTCCCCTGCAGATTCTTATTTGGAGGTATGAGGCACAGGTATAATTGTGCCCTTTGTGTGCTGTCAATTTTAAAAAGAGCTCACCATGAAGGGCATCTACTGCATTTGTCTCTGTGTTGTTCATTTGGGCAACATTTAAAGGGTACCTCATCAAAAAAACTTTTGATATATTATAGATTAATGTATGCAGAATAACTTTACAATTGCATGTTATTAAAAAATATGCTTCTTTCTATTTAATTTTCCACTTTGAAGAAATTACCACTAGGGGTCTCCCTACCAGTCCTGGCAGCAAGCATTTCAGACTCATGCTGGAGTCCTAAACACTACGAGCTGCCAGTCTGCTTTGTTCACAAAGGAAAACACTCAGAGCTGCCAGCCTGCTTTGTTCACAGCCTGTTTGGCTGTGAACAAAGCAGGCTGACAGCTCTGAGTGTTTAGGACTCCAGCATGAGTCAGAAATGCTTGCTGATAGGACTGATCGGGAAAAATACAATAGAAAGAAGCATATTTTTCATTAACATGCTATTGGAAAGCTATTCAACATTCATTAATCTAAAATATATCAAATGTTTATTTGATGAGAGGTACCCTTTAATCATATATCCTTCAAAATTAGTTGTGGGAGAGATGGGATACCCATGTCTGGGGATCCTGGATAATAGTTAAGGATAATAAGGTTTTACTTTTCTCAAGTAAACCAAACACAACCTTTTGGGGCAAACCTAAATTGTACCTGTTCTTTGAAACATTTTTAATACCTGTAAGGTTTTGTTAGAATAAGCCTTAAGAAAGGTGACCAGGTTATTGTTAGGCTCTTAATGCTGCTATTGAGCCCCATGAGAGCCTTTGCATCCGGATTGCATCCGTTGCCTTGTGGTGAGGTCCCCAAAGTCAGAGTCCCTAGGTGTAGGTGGGGTCTTCATCCTTAGTTTGCCCCTTGTCACCCCTTTTGTAATTAAAATTATTCAGATTTAATGTATATATTTATATAGTAAGTGTACTTACCTGGTTGGCATCGCAGGACCTGTGGGTCACGTGATGCGTTCCAAAGACTCTATGGTTTGTAGTTCAAGGACCTTTGGAAGAAAGTCAGGTGTTTACCCATCAGGCTATGTAACGGTAAGTGACAGCTGATTGGACCAATCCAAAACAGCTCAGCCCCTGCCCATATAAGGGAGCTGCAGCCATGAATCTCTCTCTTGTTCCTGGGCTGCCAAGCAAGCAGCATCTCTCTTTCCTCATGGGCTGTTGACAGGGAAGGATCTGTGCTGCTGTCATCAGTGAGTTAGGCCCGAGCCTTGTGGCAAAGGCTGATCATTACTAAACTGTGAGTGTATCAATCCCTAAGCACTCTGCAAGATCACCGGAGCGTATCTAACCCCTAAATCTGGACGGATCTTCGCAAATAACCCTAAATTCAGAGACTTATATCAAAAGTCAAGGTCCGCAACAACTGTCAGTCACTGAAGTGTATGGAGACTGTATTAATGAGACTGTTACTGTTCATTGGATGTACCGCAAGTCTTTAAGTAAAGTTTGTTCAAGTTCAACTACCTTGTGGACCTTCAGTCATTTTATGCATGCACCTATCGTTACTGGGAAGGGCGATGATAGGCCGGAGAATTACCTCAGCATACTAGCCCTCAGCCTGGCGTCATGAACCATAGGGTTAACCTTAACCCCTGATATACTGAAGCAAAACCCTGACTACACTACTCCTACCCCAGAGGCCTACCACACATCCATGGTGCACAGCTACTACTGATTCTCTCGATTTCAGGTGGGGGGACCAGGTCTAGGCTATTTGAAAGCAGTACTCACACCTAAACTTTCTTTTTCTTTGTCTGGCCAATCACAAGATGGCTTCTACTCCTTTATGCTGTACCATGACATTGTGCTGGAGAAAATTCACTGGACTGAACAGGCTGCCATTGTGCTGGGGGATGATTTACAGTACACTATTTTATAGATGGCATGTGAGGGGTAAAATTGATGCATTAGATGCTATGTGAGAAGACAGGAAAGAAACAGCAGCTGCACAATAAGAAATATGTTACACTGAGCACTGAACTGTTGGCACTGATGATAATAACAAGCCTGCAGACAAAAGGGGAAAGGAAGATTTACATTTAGGAGGCAGCACAATGCACATACAGTAGTAGGAACAAAGGCAGGTGCCCAGGACCTTTATGGAGGATAAGTGATGAGAAGGAAACCTTGATTTAACTTTCATGCACAACATGGAACCTCTGGCAGAGCCATACAGGCTCACAGACAGAAGTGTAGCTTGTATCTTCTAGGTCCTGATGCAAAATCTGCAACAGGGCCCCATATGCCAATTATATTACTGGTCTCTATTTGGGCAGATGTGCTTTGGGGCCCCCTTAGTCACCAGGGCCCCGATGCGATTTCTGCCTCTGCTACCTCTATAGCTATGCTCCTGTTCATCGATTGCAGGAACAAAACCCAAGCTTGATCCCTCTGTCTAGCACTATTCCTTCCTTTTGTTAATCTTCAAAAATTAGTTCCGAGACCTCTCCATGATCGATCTTACACAACTATTGCAAAACTACAACTGCCAGCATGCAGAAATAATTCTAGAAAGATCCTGAACTCTATACTGTATTTTATGTGATTGGTAGCCCATAGGGTACTGTATAATAAAACGTAATAAAACATGGTGTGTGAGTTTAAGATGATATAATGAAATTTGTGACAACTTCATTAAGTTTAATAACTCACATAATCAAATCTTGGCTGCTCCAGGTTTATAATGGACAGCTCCTTCACCCTCTTATGCCAGAAGTGAAAATTTAGTCTGACTTATGACACAATTGCCATCTGTTAGTTAGCTAGCATACTGATTCTATAATTACGCTTACGGGCAGATGAGCTGCCAGTCTGAGTCAGCGGTTCTACGCTGACCTACTCATATCCACCCCGAGCAGATGGTGGAGCCGACTTTAAAATACACGCAACAGGCAAATCGAGATTTCTAATTATCGCTATATTCCATTTCTCTTACAAAACAGCTAAAGGCCTGACAGGACTGTACTAAGTGTAGTGTGGTTGTGCTCTTAATTTTTAGTTGCATGAAATACATACTGATCAACCATACTATTAAAAACAGGTGAAACGAATAACACTGAGAATCTCATGACAATGACACCCGGGATATATTAGGCAGAAAGTCTGTTCTTGTAGTTGATTTGCTGGATGCAGTAACAATGGAAAAGAGTGAGAAATTGGGTGAAGGCCACAGTGTGAAGCATCTTCAAAACAGTAAATCTTGTAGGGTGTCCCCAGAATGTAGTGGTTAGTATCGACCAAAAGTGGTTCAAGGGTCAATACTTACCACCAGGGAGGGAAAATGGCTAATTGGGCCCAATTTGGAAATTTCCACTTGGGGGTGTACCCACTTTTGTTGCCAGAGTGTAGACAATAATACTTTTTGTGTTGAGTTATTTTGAGGGGCACAACTTTAAATACTGGTACACAGGCCATGCCCTCACTTATGCGAGATACTGTGTGTGTATGTGTGTATTTATAAAATATGTGGGTGTGTATATGGGGGTGTGTGTATATGTATGTATGTGTGTATATGTATACACACACACAGCATCTCACATAAGTGAGACAGCCTGTATAACAGTGTTCAATATTGTGGTCCCCTCAACATAAATTGTTTTCCACTGGAGTACCCCTTGAAGGGGATATAGATATATATCACCCTTCAAGGGGTACTCCAGTGGAAATGTTTTTTTTTTTTATGTACTGGCTCCAGAAAGTAAAACAGATTTGTAAATTACTTAATCCTTCAAGTGCTTATCGGCTACTGTATGCTTCAGAGGAAGTTGAGTTGTTCTTTTCTGCCTGACCACAGTGCTCTCTGCTGACACCTCTGTCCGTGTCAGGAGCTGTCCGGAGCAGAAGGTTTGCTATGGGAATTTGCTCCTACTTTGGACAGTTTCTGGCACGGACAGAGGTGTCAGAAGAGAGCACTGTAGCAAGACACAAAAAAACAACAACTCTACTTCTTCTGTAGTATACAGCTAATAGGTGCTAGAAGGATTAGAATTTTTTATAGAAGTCATATACAAATCTGTTTTAACCCCTTAAGGACCAGGGGGTTTTCCGTTTTTGCACTTTCATTTTTTCCTTACCTTTAAAAAATCATAACTCTCACAATTGTTTAACCTAAAAATCCATATGATGGCTTATTTTTTGCGCCACCAATTCTACTTTGTAATGACAGTCATTTTACCCAAAAATATACAGAGAAATGTAAAAAAAATAATCGTGAGACAAAATTGAAAAAAAAAAAAAAAAACGGTATTTTGTAACTTTTGGGGCCTTCTGTTTCTACGCCGTACATTTTTCGGCACAAATGACACATTCTCTTTATTCTGTAGGTCCATAGAATTAAAATGATACCCTACTTATATAGGTTTGATTTTGTTGTACTTCTGAAAAAAATCATAACTACATGCAGGAAGATTTAGATGTTTAAAATTGTCATCTTCTGACCCTTATAACTTTTTTATTTTTCCACGCATGGGGCGGTATCAGGGCTAATTTTTTCATATAAATTTTTTCATAATGTAAAAAGTGACCAAAAATACACTATTTTGGACTTTGGAATTTTTTGGCGCGTACGCCATTGACCGCGCGGTTTAATTAATTATATATTTTTATAGTTTGGACATTTCCGCACGCGGCGATACCGCATATGGGGTGATTCAAACTTTTATTAGGGGAGGGGTTAAATGATCTTTATTCACTTTTTTTTCCACTTTTTTTTTGCAATATTATAGCTCCCATAGGGGGCCATAACACTGCACACACTGATCTTTTACATTGATCACTGGTTTCTCATATGAAACCAGTGATCGATGATTCTGCCGCTTGACTGCTCATGCCTGGATCTCAGGCACTGAGCAGTCATTCGGCAATCGGACAGCACGGAGGCAGGTAGGGATCCTTCGGCTGTCTTGTAAGCTGTTTGGGATGCCGCGATTTCGCCGAAGCGATCCCGAACAGCTCCATGAGCTAACCGGCATTGTTTTACTTTAACTTTAGATGCGTCGTTCAACTTTGAACGCCACGTCTAAAGGGTTAATAGCGCGCAGCTCTGTAATCAGTGCTGCGCGCTATTAGCCACGGGTCCCGGCCGTTGTAAGAGGCCGGGCCCAACCCGCTATGACGTCGTGGCCCTGCGTTCTAGAAAGGGAAAGGACTCCGGATGTACCGGTACGTCCTTAGTCCTTAAGAGGTTAATGTTCTGGAGTGAGCCAGTTGATATGAAAAAAATAAAAAATTTAAAAAAAAAATAGTTTTCCACCAGAATACCCCGTTTAAGATTACTTTAGTACTTTTCGCTTTTTCTTCTCACCTTCTTAAAATCATAACTCTTTCAGTTTTCCACCTACAGACCTGTATGAGGGCTTTTTTTTTTTTTTTGCACTACAAGTTTTACTTTGTAATGACATTAATAATTTCACCACAAAATCTACGACGAAACAAAAAATTACTTGTGGGTACCTTATCTTTATTCTGTAGGTCCATACGATTAAAATGATACCCAACTTATATAGGTTTTATTTTGTTATACCTCTATAAAAAAAATTTGCACAAAAATCAATATGTTTAAAATTGTCCTCTGACAACTATAGCTTTTTTAGGGTTTCCACCTTTTATTAGGGAATGGGTTAAGTCACATTTATTACCCATAGGGAACTGTTACATACACTGGATTACTTACACTGTTCAATGCTGTGCTATAGCATAGCATTGATCAGTGTTATTGGTGCTCAATTGCTCCGGATTGCTGAGGCATCCTGGAGCATCGAGCCACTGACTGTAACGCTAGAAAAATCCTGTGTGGAAACCTAAGCGTTTGATTCAGACTACTAGGGACAGCACTGGTGTACACACAGGCTTTAGCAATAGAGCACTGATCACAATGATCAATGTAATGCAATTTTTAAACCTTTTGGGGGGCCAAAAAAGTAGAAAACAAAATGTTTTTTAAAAATCTAGCTACCAAAATCCCCCACCCCCTGCCAAAAAATGTATACCCCCCCGCCCCCACACACTTTCCAATAAAAAAATAAAAAAACACAAAAAAAAAAATTATAATTTGGTATCATTACTAGGGATGAGCAAATTGAATATGATGAATCCGAATTTGTTAAGAATATCAGGAAAAAGTCAGTTTGCATCGAATGCGAATATTGCCGCGATTCAATCACGCAAATCGCTTCATTAGTGCGATTCAGGCTCCAGGGCATCTAAAATGTTGGATCCACATGTGAGGACATTGGGCAAGGAATCCTGAAAAGGCGGGAACAAGGGTCGGCGGGATGACCCTGAATCGCATGCAGCCTATCAGCAGCCAGCCACCCCTGTGATGTCACCGCCCTATGTAATCGGCAGCCATCTTGGGGCCAGTCACTTCAGCCTTTTATTGCAAAGTGAGAGAGAGGGACAGACAGCAGTGTGTGTTACACAGAAAAGCATTTTTACACCAGCGATTCACCTCCCAGTCACATCCGAGTTACATTGCAGAGAGGGACAGAGAGCAGTGTGGCAGCAGGGGGCGAGTGGCAGCAGGAGTCGCAGCAAGGGGCCTGAGCTCCCGGTATCAGCTAGCGGTCGTCTCTCGACCAGCAACCCATCTGCCGCCCATCATAGATTGGTTAAAGGGGTACTCCGTCCCTAGACATCTTATCCCCTATCCAAAGGATAGGGGATAAGATGTCAGATTGCCACGGTCCCGCTGCTGGGGAGCCACGGGATCCCCACTGCGGCACTGCGCTATCATTACAGCACAGAGCGAGTTCGCTCTGCACGTACTGACAGGCAATACAGTGGCCCGGAGCATCGTTACGTCACGGCTCCGCCCCTCGTGATGTCATGGCCCGCCCCTTTCAATGCAAGTTTATGGGAGGCGGCGTGGCGGTCATCACGCCCCCTCCCATAGACTTGCATTAAGGGGACGGGCCGTGATGTCACGAAGGACGGAGCCATGATGTCACGCTGCTCTGTCCCCTGTATCGCCCGTCATTACGCACAGAGCGAAAGAGGGTTAAGGGGATAAGATGTCTAGGGGCAGAGTACCCCTTTAACACGGTCATCCACTTCATCACAAGTGACATCTGACACCCCCCAGTCCAGTCAACAGTCTGTAGGTTCCTCAGACACAACCCTCAGTTAGCATGGCCTGGGAGCAGTCCCTGTCCTCCCATTGCCTCTGTCCTATGCTGTTCCCTCCCCCACAGAAGTATCTTATGCTGTGGGTTGAGCTCCAATATTTAGTGAGGATGATCTACTAGAGGACAGTCAGCAGCTACTTCCCAGCCAAGAAGTGGAGTAGACATCCGCTGCTTCCTCCGCATATGCGGGCAAGTAGTGATGAGGAGAGTGGCGTGGAAGGTGTTGCTGCGAGCATTCAGGTTCCTGAAGCAGACACTGTTGAGGAACCTGAGGAGGACATCAGTGACGTGCAGAAACAACTCGATGATGATGAATAGTGTTGCTTGTGAATATTCGCAATGCAAATTTTATTCGTGAATATCGCATATTCGCGAGTTCGCGAATATTCGCAAATATAGCACTATATATTCGTAATTACGAATATTCTTTTTTTGTTTGTTTGTTTTTTCACAGTACACATCACAGTGATCATCCCTCTCTGCTTCCAGGCTCTAATACTACTGTGTGAGACTGGTGTCCGAATTTACACTTATGCTAATGTTCGCATATGCTAATTTTCGCACATGCTAATTTTCATTTATGCTAATTTTTGCATATGCTAATTTTTGCATGTGCGAAATGTTGCATATGCGGAAATTTTACGCAAATATTACGAATATGCAAATTTAGTGAATATATGACGAATATTCGTCCATATATTCGCAAAATATCGCGAATTCGAATATGGTCTATGCCGCTCAACACTAATGATGAAGCCGATCGCATTTGGGAGCTGGGTGTAGAAGGGGCTTCTTCATCAGGAGAATAGGGTTGCAGGTTGCCCATGAGGCAGCAGATGAGCCAGCAAGGTGGTAACATAGTTGGGAGTCAGCATGGTGGAAGAAGTGGAAAGTCTGGAGCCAAAACGCGCCCAGGGTAGACCACCTCCTTTGCGGCAGCCTACCTTCCCAGGAGTTAGTGGAACAGGGGTTCCTGGAGTCGGCAGCAGTAGGAGTCAATTAGTGTGGACTGTTGGTGGGAAAATCATCTACTTGGCGGTGTGGCAGTTTTTCATCAAGCATCTGGAAGATGTTAACCTAGCCACATGCAAGATGTGTCGGCAGAAGGTGAAGCAGGGCCAGGGTCCCAATGTTGGCATCATGGCCCTACGTCAACATATGCAGCGTCACCATAAAGTGGCCTGGGAGAACAGTAGCTCTGATTTGGTAGTCCAGCCTTCTGCATCACCCAGTGGCACGCCACTCCCTGTTTCAGCCAGCCAAAGCTCCACCACCTCAGCCGAAGGGAGCTGTTTGTCCTCCTCCTACTTCAAGTCGGTCATTCTACCAGCAATCCATCGGTGAAGCCATGTCCAAGAGACAACAGTATGCGCCCACTCATCCAACAACGCAGAAGCTGAATGTGTTCCTGTCCAAGTTGCTGATGCTGCAGTCCCTCTCTTTTCAAGTGGTAGACTCTGCACCTTTCAGAGAACTGATGGCTTGTGCCGAGCCGAGGTGGAGAGTCCCAAGCCGTCATTTCTTTGCAAAAAAAGCAGTACCAGCTCTGCACAATTTTGTGGAACAGAAGGTGGGTCAGTCCTTGAGCCTGTCGGTGTGTACCAAAGTGGACGGCAGCACCAACGTGTGGAGCTGTAACTACAGTCAGGGACAATACATGTCCTTTACAGCCCACTGTGTGACTGTGGTTCCTGCACCACCACAACCCCAACTTGGACAGGTCACGCCGCTTCCGCCTTCATGCTCTCAAGTTGTTGGTTCTGTGACCGTGTCAGACTCCGCCTGCTCATCCTCCACCATGTCCTTAGCAACCACTGCATGTACAAGTCTGTGACCCTCCAGCCTACCATGTGTGCAGGGCACGGCTGTGTCACGCTGTTCTTCACATGATTTGCCTTGGCGAACTAAGGTACACAGAAATGAAATCATCAAGAAATGAAATCATGGCTTACTCCACGAAAACTGGAAATAGGAACCATGGTGACTGACAACAGGAAGAACATCTTGTCTGTGCTGTGACAAGGAAGGCTGAGCCATGCGCCCTGCATGGCACACGTGTTCAATCTGGTTGTCAAGCGGTTCCTGAAGTGTTCTCCCCATCTGCAAGACATCCTAACAATGGGAAGGAAACTTTGCATGCACATCACCCTCTCATACACTGCAAAGCACACCCTCCTTGAGCTGCAGGGTCAGAATGGTATCCCCCAACATAGTCTGATTTGCACCTTTTCCACACGTTGGAATTCCACCCTTCATATGTTGGTCCGACTATGTGAACAGAGAAAAGCCATCGCTGATTTCTTGATGATCCAAGCAGATAGGAGTACTCCCCTGTGTAACGTCAATGACAACCAGTGGCAGCTCATACTTGACACCTGCCGTTTGCTCAAGCCCTTTGAGGAAGCCACATTATCAGTCAGACACCTGGATTACTGGATGAACAAAATCATTCCACTGCTTCATTTACTACACGTGTTGGAAACAATGGCTGGTCAGGGCACTGAAGACGTGGTGCCTGCATCTCACAGCCACATGAGCCCTGTGGGGGCTAAACTGAAGTAGGAGGGGGTGGGGCACAGTGGAGCAAAGTTTAGGTTTCTCGAGATGGGCAATTTTTTTCTAGTCCTGACAGGAGAGGAGGAGCTAGAGGGTTATGAGGAAGGCGAGACAGAGGACCCAGACACACTGGGCAGTATGCAGTGGAGATGGAGGCAGGAGGTCCCTCTGATTCACGTGCATAAATGGCACGATACATGCTCACTTGCTTGCATAGTGACTGCCGAATTGTCACTATTCGGCAGTGGGATTACTTCTGGCTCTCCACCTTATTGGACCCTCGCTACCGGCACAAAATGGGGGCCTTTTTTATATCCACTGAGAGGGAGGAAAAACTGACCTGCTACAGAGACATCCTACGTAGTCAGTTGGCTGATGCCTATCTGCACCATCGTCCATCCTCTCACAGGTCTGACTTGGGGGCCCTTTGCCCTCACCTTCCACTGCCATGTCTGCTGGGGAGGAGTGGGGTGGCAGGAGCAGTACCAGCTCCATCAGCTGCAGCCTGAGTCTACCATCGCTGATGAGTAGCTTTCTTCATCCGCATAGTGAAGCAACTCATCAGCAGCAGGTAGACCTGGAGCAGGACCTGAACCAGCAGGTGGTGGCATAGCTTGACATGGCCATGCCAACACACCTTGCAGATCTGCTGGACTTCTGGGCAGCCAAACTTGATTGGTGGCCACAACTAGCAGAGTTTGCCCTGGAAAAGCTGTCCTGCTCTGCCAGTAGTGTGCCATCAGAGCTGGGGTTTAGTTCGACAGGGGCCATAGTAACCACAAGGAGAACTCGTCTGTACCCAAAATATGTTTTTATATCAAACAAAAGGAAAGGTGTGCAAAAAACACCATGTGCCCCCTACACCTCCAAATATTGATGTGATTCAAAGACCTCTAAAAGGAGGAAGGGAAAAACATGTATGGTCCATTGGAACCTGTGGGGGGTAAAAACTTCCCCTGTAAGGCCCTACTCTCGCATTATTAATTCCCTTCTTGGCAAGTGTTACTCGCCCTAAAATGGGTGGCCCCACACAGGAACCTCTACCTATATCCCCCTACAAACACTGCCATTTCCCAGGGTTTTTAGGTGGAAATAGAGTTTTCTATGTGGGGCCACCCTTTATAGGGTGTGTAACACTTAACAAGGTGGGAATTAATTAGGGCCAGAGAAGGGCCTTACTGGGGAAGTTTTTAGCCAGCCTGCTACAATGGACAATACGTTGTTCCCTTCCACCTTCTCGAGGAAAGTGTTACTCATCTTAAAAAGGGCAGCCCTACACAGGAGCTAATCACTATTTCCACCTAAAAACCCTGGGAAATGGCAGTGTTTGTAGGTGGAAATAGGGAGAGGTTCCTGTGTGGGGACACCCTTTTTAGGGCGAGTAACATTTGCCAAGAAGGGAATTAATAGTGTGAGAGTAGGGCCTTACATGGGAAGTTTTTACCCCCACCGGTTTCAATGGACCATACGTTGTTCCCTTCCACCTTTTTTTAGAGGTCTTTGCATCACATCAATACTTGGTGGTGTAGCTGGCACATGGTGTTTTTTGCATAACTTTTCTTTTTGTTTGATTTAAAAAAAAAGTTTACGTCCATATATTTAATCCTAAGCATATTATTAAAAGTTAAGTTTTATGTAATGCATATCCTCAATGCTTACTTGTGCACACTAACAAGAGACAGTTTTCTTCTGCCTACCTGCCTCAGCTATTATTCTAATCCTGCCACACATCTGATGCCAAGTTCTCCTTTTTTCACCCACCTTCGTCACTATGTACTGGTATTGCCACCGACCACACCACTCTGTCACCTGGTCACTTTCAGGACTTCTGATGCTGCTGCCACCTCCAGGCTACCATATGTTCTCCTTATGCTGCTGCCACCTCCAGGCTTTGTCATTCAGCCACTATATGGTCTCCTCATGCTGCCGCCAACTCCAGGCTGTGTCATTCAGCCACTATATGGTCTCCTCATGCTGCCACCACCTTCACGCTGTGTCATTCAGCCTCTAAATGGTCTTCTCATACTGATGCCACCTCCAGGCTCTGTCATTGTGCCACTCTGTGACATTGATTCTAATAGTGACGCCTCTGATCTGCATGTCATGCTTAATAACAGCATTATTTCACTTACCCAGCACACAAAAATTCGCTCATCTCTATTATTACCATAGAACACATGCTGTGCCTTACAAAATGAGATCTACCAGGGTGTTTCAGGTTTCCCTTCTTCTATTTATTTTTGACATTTCAGGCTGTGCGCTTTCCTTGCATTGTTTGGTCCTTATCAATCACTTATAATTGGCTTTTTCATTATTTATGCCTCTGTCTCATAAATGATATTCAGGTTTAGCCATTTGCCTGCTGAGATAGCCTTATACACAGACTTTTCTATGCAAAGTTTGCAAATATCTCCTTTCCGGAAGGAAGAAAACCATCTTTCTAGTGCCTCCTATAGCTACCATGTAAGACATTGTCTGACCATGCGTCACCAATTAAAAAAAAAAATAAATAAAATAAAAAACACTACCACACTGGGTTAGTGGAGGTGTACAGCATTGTCCGACTACTTGAATAGTTAATAACTTGGGAAATCAGCAAAACCAGACATCCATCTGTAAACAGCTACTTTGGGGGCATGTGTCCCTTCCTCGTACAGAGTCTGATACAGGGACTGACTGGTCCTAGGCATTTTTATGGTTCAGATGTTGACTTACAGGGTAGCTACCTATAGGTGGCACTAGAGAGACAGGTCTTTTTTTTTTCTTTCTTTCTTTCTGGAGGAGAACTAATTTGCATATTTCGTTCCCATAGAACATTCTGTGTAAATATTCATCCACAAGCTGCATCTCCTCATTGAGTACCAGTACCCTCAATGCTTTATGTAAAGATTGAATTTAAATGCAACACACTATACAGAAACTGTATTTATCTTTTGAAAATTCTAAACATTTATTGGGCATATTTTCTGTAGTAACCAAATAGAGAAAAAGACAACCTAAATGTAAAATTGTTCTATTGGCCCTCTAAAAGCATTTACCCCTTATCCATAGGAAAGACTATCAATGTAAGATCTCTGAGGGTCTGATCCCCTTGATTATAAGATTGGCAATCCTCAAGTAACACTAGGTAAATAGTACATTTGCCTAACTACCGCTTTATTTACGGTCTATATGACAGACAGTGACCTCCATCCATATCTGTGAATGGAGCAGTGGTCACACTACTGATCCATTCACAGATATGACCCCCAGAAATCATAAATTATCTATTCTGTGCTTAGGTAATAAATGCTTCAAGTGGTCCATGTGCATTGATATATTACAGCTATGTTTTCTACAGATGTGTAATAGGTGTGTGGTAGAGATGTGGGGTAGGCCCCTTGTGGTATTTCTATATGCCTCAACATTAATTTACAAGATTGCAGAGGGTTTTATTTCTGTCAGACTCTGTTGCAACCTGACAAAAGTTTGTAGCATGATCAGAGACTTTGTATACATGGAGGCATAAGAAAGCATAGCTTCTAGAGGAGATGTATTTGTCCACATGGAGTCCAACAAGCTATATGGCTACTATGTCTCTGTGGTGACCCAGTACGGGAGTTGTTACCTGTACCCTTGTTGGCCTGTCAGGCAGCCTCCCTGCAGTGTTCCCTGGGCCCTCCCTGCATCTGCTATACTGTATTTGTATATTATCCCCTATGTTATGTATATATGAATGTTGTATCTTTAAGAAAGGTTAACACGTGGTCCTCATTTGTCATGTGAGTTGTCATGTGATTGTTACCCAGGAGGTATCAGTGACCATGTGACCTAAGGGTGACCAATGGGACCCCACCAGACTCTTCCCCCCCCCCCCCCCCCCACCCATAAAAGCCCTGGGAGTCTCTCTTCTTGCTCTTGGAGCTTAGAGCTCTTTCTGCTGAGGTCCAGTGCAGTCGAGTCTAAGAGTGTGTCTGGAGTCATAGGAGGCCTCAAGTCAAGTCTGCACCCACAAGCTACAAGTCTACAAGTAACCTAAAGTCACAGCTTAGTCAGTCTCAAGTCACTTCAAGTCAGTCACCATCATCTATTGTCAAGTCAACGTGGCCTGCACTAAATTATCCTAAACCACTGCAAATCCCAGCAAGCCCTCAAGGTCTCTGAAGTCACTGGTCACCTCCGTGGGCCTGGCTACACTGTATAGACTGTACCATCTGTCACTCAGTAAAGCTACCGTTGTCCGTAACTTGGCGTCTGAGTCATTATTGCCCCAGGATCCAGAAGTTCACCTTTGGGTGGTATTGAGAATAAACCACCCCCTGGGTTAATCTGCTCCTAGGGTAATTCCATCCGCCCTGCATCTCACACCCCATACCACATCTAGAACTCTGTTATTGGTTATGCTTCTGCTGGACATAGTTCCCAGTGGATCATAAAGTATTTATTATACATAGGGATTTCTTAAAAATTGGTGAAACCTTAATTTGGCCCTTTAAAAAGGTAAACCACATCTTCCTACAAGCATGACGTAATATTTTTACATAATAAAACGAAAGTCGATAAACCCATCCACATACAAATGTCTCACCACTCGTGGAAGCAAACAAAAGATTCACTTTGCTACTACAGTAAACTTCCAGTTGGTCATAGGGCATCACAGAATTTATTTATACCCACATATGTCAAAAGAGAACACATAGTAGTACTATACTCATCATATTGCTCAACTCAAGTTTTGCCTAAAACCGGATTCTTCCAGGACATACTCTGCAAGAAGCTACTTCAGGCTGGTAGAGAATAACAATTGTCTTATTATAATGTTTTTAGAGATCTCCAGGTCAATGTACATGTGCAAGAAGAAGTAAGTGAATCATTTTGTTTTCTCTTTCTCATATGGGGTATTACCGCAAAATAATGGGGATGGAATTTTTTATTATATTTAAACACAAGCCACAACATAACACATAAAAGTTAAAAGGGTACTCCAAAAGATAGGGCATAAGATGTTAGATCGCTGGGGTCCCTGGCCATCACCGCTGCGGCACCCTGTCATTTGGCGCACGGAGCAAACTCCGCTCCATGCCCGATGACTGGCGATGCAAGCCGCAACCCCCCCTCCATTCACATGTATGGGAGGAGGCATGAGGCATGACGTCACTAACATGGAAGCTGCAAGCTTCAGCGTTCCGGATGCCGCCATTACTGGCCCAGATATCATGGGTGTCCCTTGCTGCGGGACCCCCGTGATCTAACATCATATCTCCTATCCTTTCAATAGGGGATAAGATGTTTCCAATGGGATACCCCCAATAAAATAAAATAAAATAAAAAAGAAAAACAATCTACAGACTTTTCTAATGCATTGTAGGTAAGCTGTTTTTATGATAAATTACATGATCCTGGAATTCAGCAAGCAGCCACCACTAGGGGGAAGATAACTGCTTAAGGATTTATACTTTTAAATTAATTTAGCATTGAATTTTAAGGGAGCTGTATACATGTGAATGCAGCGAGCCCTTCTTGTGACTGTAAGTAGCAGCTATACCATCCTCATGACTAGCAGAGGCAGTGCAGGGAACTTTAACAGTCTAGTGCTCTTCCTCTATGACACTGAATGAATGGTAGGGGAACATTCTAATATAATATGTTATCAGTATTTAGCTGAAGACATAAACTTCCAATCTCTTTTGAAACTACATTTCCAAGGACCAACTTGTGATCTAATGTCTGGGGACCATAATGCTCCTCTAAGGCAGATGACAAGAAAAAGAATGATTGAACATTTTGGAATTAAAGATGCCCAAACCTTTGTCTCTGCTCCAGATGAATGCTGCCAGGACAATACCTTATTCCCCTTTCCCCAATAACATAAGTATAGAGCGGAGTTTGCCTGTTTATGGGTATGATTTTCTTTTTTTTGGCAGACACTTTCATAGCTACTTTAGGTAAAGAAATAAACCTATCCTTTCAGGGTGTGAATGATTTAATGTACGTATATACTCGAGTATAAGCCGACCCGAATATATAAGCCGAGGCCCCTAATTTTACCCCAAAAACCCAGGAAAAGTTATTGACTCGACTATAAGCCTAGGGTGGGAAATACATCATCCCTCCATGTAATCATCCAGACCCCCGACATCATCCCCCCCCCTTCATCCTCACTGCCTGTCAATCCCTTCATCAGTGGTCTTCAACCTGCGGACCTCCAGATGTTGCCGATGGCTGTCGGGGCTTGCTGGGAGTTGTAGTTTTGAAACCTCTGGAGGTCCGCAGGTTGAAGAACACTGCGGCCTTCGTCATCATCCCCCCCCCTTTCATAATCACCGCCTGTCAATCCCTTCATCAGTGGTCTTCAACCTGCGGACCTCCAGATGTTGCCGATGGCTGTCCGGGCTTGCTGGGAGTTGTAGTTTTGCAACATCTGGAGGTCCGCAGGTTGAAGACCACTGATGAAGGGAATGACAGGCGGAGTTCACTCGAGTATAAGCCGAGGGGGGTGTTTTCAGCACGAAAAAATCATGCTGAAAAACTCGGCTTATACTCGAGTATATACGGTTCAAGAGCCATTTCATGGGACTCTTGAGCCTTAGCACTTATTTGCATTGCCCTTTTTTACAGGTGAGGTGGACAGCCAGCTCCAGGAGAAGGAAACCACTAGGGCTATGTGCACATCTATTTTTGGACCATATGTTACAGCTTAAAAAACATCTGTCTAAAAAAAAATCATGAAGCTTTCAGTTATTCTTTTTTTTTTTTTTTGCTTGTGACATGTTTTTTGAGCTGTAAAATACTACAGATGTTTGGGATGCGTTTGGAGACTTTTTGGGGGCTCTAGCAAAAGCTACATCCTCAGTTGGCTCTTATTTTTGGCTTATGAGCCAAAATGAATCCCAAATTATGCACCAAAATATGTGCCATTATATATTTGTACATACACACATTAATTTTGCAATAAAAGTGGCAGAATACCCCTTCAAAATCAAGACAATAAATTAGTGCAAAAAACATATAGGTCTCAAAAGTCAATAATCTTTAAAATGTGCAAACATTAACCAACAATAAACTATAATTTCCTAGTATACTTTTTAATAATTTTTATTTTTATAACCGATGTAAACCGGTATATATGGAATTCTTTCCAATGTAGTGTAATTGACCTCAGTTTCTGGTTCATGGTTTTATATATTACAATGGATGAAGCAGAACACCATTATAGGATACATCTACCATGAATGACACATGAGAAGTAGACATGGCAGGGAGCAGAAAAATATTCCAATCATGCTGTAAATGATCTACACACCATTGTTCCTTCAGCAGAGCCACACTTCAATGATATATGGATGTCATTTTTCTGCAAGAAAATCCGATTCCAGTTATTGCATCTGATTTAAAGCCAAAGAATCGTCCTGTTTTTTAAATTTTTTTTTTGCTTGCTGAGTGTAAAAGTATTGTAAGACCTACCGTATATACTCGAATATAAGCCCGATCCGAATATAAGCCGAGGCACCTAATTTCACCCCAAAATCCCAGGAAAAGTTATTGACTCGACTATAAGCCTAGGGTGGGAAATATATCATCCCCCCTGTCATCATCCACACCCCCTCATTAACACCCCTGTCATTAACACCCCCGTCATTAACACCCTGTCATCATCACCCAGTCATCATCCGCATCGGGACGGCCCCGAACTAGTGACTTTGCCTTGACAACGATGCGCAGGATCGTCCCAGTGCATCGTCGTCAAGGCAACGTCACTAGTCCGGGGCCGGCTCGGAGCGGAGAAGAGGACAGCCCGGAATGACTAACCCTCCCCACCGGATGGTCCCTGCAGCATAGATGGCCCGGACCAGCTCACCTTTCCTTCCCACCGAGGGGGAGGTGAGAAGAAAACTAAAGGGGGTCTGGATGATGACTAAGGCCGCAGTGGTGTTCAACCTGAGGACCTCCAGATGTTTCAAAACTACAACTCCCAGCATGCCCAGACAGCCAATGGCTGTCCGGACATGCTGGGAGTTGTAGTTTTGCAACATCTGGAGATCTGCAGGTTGAAGACCACTGAGAAGGGATTGACAGGTGGAGAGTTCACTCGAGTATAAGCCGAGGGGGGCGTTTTCAGCGCGAAAAATCATCCTGAAAAAACTCTGCTTATACTCGCGTATATACGGTATATCTACATGCAGAGCTCATGACTTCTCCAGCTAATACCCAATAGTTTACAGTTCTTATAGAAAGTGAAGAGAAAGTAGACATAGTGGACACAGTGTAGAAGTAGCCAGGCAACGCTAGCTCTTTACTTCAGCAGTAGACCCCTGGATGAAATTATGCTTCTACAGTAGGTACAAACCTGTAGTATAAATATGTATAAAACCTTAAAAGGGGTGGGAGTTTTCAAATAAACCAGTACCAGAAGGTAAATTACTTCTATATAAAATCTCAATTCTTCTAGTACTTTAGTATGTAGTATACAGCAGCTGATAAATTCTGGGAGGCTGAAGATTTTAGAAGTAAATTACAAATTTGTATAACTTTATGGCACTGTTGTTTTGAAAAAAAAAATAAAAACATTTAAAATATTTCCACTGGAGTACCCCTTTAAGTTCAAATGCGGCCTCTTTAAATCTTGTAACTACAGCTGCTTCTGTGGGGCCAGAGTCCCGCTGCCACCGCCCGATTCCCTCCCGTGCCCCAAGACAGGTAAATATGAAAGCCGGGGAATTGGGCGGCAGCGGGACTCTGGCTGCAGAAGCCGCTGCAGTTACCATAGCGGCTTTTGTGGGGTTAGAGTTTATTGGGGTATATAGGCACCTACACACACTCTTATTTTAACAAGGATATTTTAGTAAAAAAAAAACTTTTTTACCCAAATATCCTTGGAAAAATGAGGGTGCGTATTAAAGGCCGATGCATGTATACCTCGACAAAGACGGTGTGTGTATAGATAGATAGATAGATAGATAGATAGATATCAGCACGTCTCTATGTAGATAATAATTGCAACAGAGATCTAGTGAACTGTTATAAATTCAGATACATTTTATTTGACCTTCTTAAGTCATTATGTGGTAGCCCTTGGGGGGTGGTGTATGGTAGTGGTGGTATGGTATCTGTATATGAGGGGTTAATGTTAACCCTATGGTTCGTGACGCCAGGCTGAGGGCTGGTATGCTGAATCAATGTTCCAGCCTATCACCGCCCTTCCCAGCAACGATAGGTGCATGAAATGACTGAAGGTCCACAAAGAGATTGAACTTGAACGTGAACAACTTTACTGAAGTGCTTGCAATATCCACGGTACAGTAACAGTCTCATATAAACAGTCCTTAGGTTTCTTAGTGACTGGCAGTTGTTGCGGACCTTGAGTTAATGATACAGTCTCTGAATTTAGGGAGAGATTTGCAGATTCGTCTGGATTTAGGGGAGTTATTAGGTCCGGTGATGCTGCAGAGTGTTTGGGAATTGATACACTCTATAATTAGATTGTTCAGCCGGGCCTAACTCACTGCGTCAGTTGCTGTACAGGTCTTGCTTGCTTGCTTGCCCAGGAACAAGAGAGCGAGAAGATGGCCGCCGCTCCCTTATATGGGCAGGGGGCGGGGTGAATCTGATTGGTCCGAACATCTGCCATTCACCATTACATGGTGTAATGGGATTGCTTACGTCATAGGGCCTCCAAAGGTCCTTAAGCTTAATACCATAGAGGTCACATGACCTGCAGGTCCTGCAATGCTATGGAAACAAGTAATTAACCATTTATTTACAAATAAATCATTACATTTACATTAACCTTATATAGACCACTAGTCTACTAGTAGAAATAGAGGCGACAAGGGGTAATCTACATTACAGGGATCCCTACGTCCTAGGGACTCTGGCTATGGGGACCCATACGTAAATAGGTGCCGTATAGAATGCGGTACCGGGACACCACAATTAGATCTAAGATGGCAACTGCTTTTGCAAGCCAGCTAGAGTGCTTTAAATAGTTGTCTTGTCACTTCCTTTTTCCAACTCTTTGGCTCATACAAAGTAAGAAAAGAACTGATGCCACTCATCTGCTGCAGAGAAGCAGTTACATTTGATAATTCTATTTGTTAGTATTATTTTTGCAACCACTAGTTTGTTTCTTCTTTCAATAGGACGGTTCAGACGGTCATGAATATTCTTCCAATAGGAGATTGTTCAGATGGTCATTGATATACTGGCTCTGACTATGAACCTATAAACAGCTTTACTCTCAAGTGACATGTGCCTCTCGCAAATAAACCTGTGGCGAACTGGCATCTGCAATGTTTATACAGCCCTGAACCTAAAACCATGATAATTAAAAAGAAAAGTCCTTGTTGACATAATTGTTCATTAAGAAGACGTGGCAGCAATCCACGTAAAGAGCAGCTGCACAAAAGAGATGGGTGGAGAGAGTGTATACAGAGCGTCTGTGAGTCAATGTGGATAGGTGTCTACATAATGTTTTTATATATCGGTGTTTCCCAACCAGGGGGCCTCCAGCTGTTGCAAAACTATAACTCCCAGCAAGCCCGGACAGCCTAAGGCTGTCCGGGCTTGCTGGGAGTTGTAGTTTTGCAACAGCTGAAGGCATCCTGGCCAGGAAACACTGGTATATATAGATGTGTGCAGGTAAAGACTTCTGGCGCCAGAAAGTTAAACAGATTTGTAAATTACTTCTGTTAAAAAAATCTTTACCCTTCCAGTACTTTTAGCAGCTGTATTTCTTTTTCTTTTTTTTTTGTCTTGTCCACAGTGCTCTCTGCTGACACCTGATGCCCGTATCAGGAACTGTCCAGAGCAGGAGAAAATCCTCAAAGCAAACCTATGCTACTCTGGACAGTTCCTGACACGGACAGAGGTGTCAGCAGAGAGCACTGTGGACAGGACAAAAAGAAATTCTAAAAGCAAAGACTTTCCTCTGTAGCATACAGCTGCTAATAAGTATTGGAAGGATAAAGATTTTTAAATAGAAGTAATTTACAAATCTGTTTAACTTTATGGCACCAGTTCATTTAAAAAAAAAAAAAAAAAAAAAAAAAAAAATATATATATATATATATATATATATATATATATATTCCACCCGAGTACCCCTGTAAGGCCTGCAGCCTGCATGCGAGCAAAAATAATAATAATACCCATTGGTAGCTAATATTTCTATTGATCATAATTTACTCTTGGGCAGATATCTCTTCTACTATTAATAAGGTGTTTAGTACACACACAAAATTCACCACAGAGGACCATAACATTAAAACCACTGGCCTGATATTGTGTAGGTCCCCCTCATGCTGCCAAAGCAGCTCTGTTTTTTCAGCTCATTCCAAAGATTCTTTTAAAGACCAAGCCAACAACGTCAGCTATTTGTCATGTTTGTCAAGCTATTCCTTTTAATATATTTTTTTTGCAGTGTAGCAGGGTGCATTATCCTGCTAAAAGAGGCCAATACTTTTTAAGGAATCCCATTGTCATGAAGTGGTAATAAGTCTGTACAATATTTATGTAGATTCACATGAATGCCAGGACCATAGATTTTATAGAGAATAGTACCCAAAGGATCACACTGCCTCTGCCAGCTGGTTTTGTTCCCATAGTACATCCATGTGCCATATCTTTCCCAGGCATGTGATGCTCACATACCTGGTCATTTACATGATGTACACGTAAACATGATTCCTCAAAATAAGCCACTATACTCCATTGTTTTAAAGTCCAGTTCTTATGCTCATGTGGTGTCCCGATACCGTATTGCATACAGTACCTAGTGTAGAGGTCCCCAAAGTCAGAGTAACTACGTTCAGGTAGGGTTCCTCAGGTGGGACAGCCCCTAGTCACCTCTCCTAGAGTCTATCTCTAATGATAATATAAATGTATATATTTAATAATTATATAAATTCTATAATAATGTATAGTACTTACCTTGTTCGGCGTTGCAGGACCTTCGGTCATGTGACCATGCTGGTAACCTCTATGGTATGTTGTATGACCTTAGGAGGTCCTTGGGTCACGTGTTACCCACAAATCTCTGTAATGGTGATTGACATCAATATGGACCAATTAGCATTAGTCCAGCCCCTGCCCATATAAGGGAGCTGCGTCCAATTATCGCTCTCTTGGGTTGCTGCTCTCGTGGATGCCGGACTAACAGGACGCAGCTTTCAAAGACACGCTAGGCCTCAAAACCTCCGGCCTCAGCGGAACTAAACCGTGAGTTCAAATCCTAAATCCCTGCTTATGCTAGCGTCACTACTGGACCGCAACTAACCCCTAAATCCAGTGGAGCAACGAATATTACTAAAAGACTCTTAATGCTAAAGTCCCAACCTTTGTCAGTCTCCAAGGAAAAGCTGTTGTTATACTCAGAGACTGTTGTAATATTGAAGCTTGCAGGAAACCTTCAGTAAAAGTTAATGCTGTTTCATAAACTCTCCGGTTGTGGACAATCTATTCTTCTTATCTACCTCCCTATTGCTCTTGGGAAGGGTGGCGGTAGGAAAATCGTTATTGAGGAACCCTCACCCTGGCGTCATGAATAGCAAGGGTTAACAAGCACCCTTTAGTTGCTGCACAGCTACACTCTCCATACCATACACCCCCAGGCTATCACACTCATATGCCTATTTTAGGAAATTTTGCATTGGACGGGAGTCTATATTGGCACTTGGAGCCAACTGCAGCTATGCAGCATATTGTGATGCCCTGTGTATTCTGACACCTTTCTATCATAACCAGCATTACATTTTTCAGCAACCTGTGCTGCAGTAGCTCTTATAAAGTATAAGAGGGACCTGCTTTTGTTTCCCATGCTCATCAGTGAGCCTTGGGTAGCCATGATCTTGTATCTGGTTCACTGGTTATCCTTCCTTGGAATACACTTTGTAGGTACTAACTATTTCATATGTGGCAGCCTGGAGTGAGTTCCAATGGAATGATAAGGAAAAAGCATTTGGGATGTCTGAGACTTGAAGTCTATTTTCCCAGGAACAGTGGGTAACTAAAACATGGTAAGGCTCAGAGGAGGTAAAACACACACACTTGTCTCCCTAGGACCTCAATTCTCTTCAGTGGGGTGTGAAACTGTATGTGTCTTACTACTTCAATCAATCAAAACTTCTTTGTCAATCCCAAGCTGGCTCAGGATTCTTATGAGGAATGTGTCATTCCAGTCTGTCCTTAGCTATCTGGCTTAGCTATCTTAGCTATCTTACGTTCACCGTACGGAATCATTTACATTTTATTTTAATAGTACGGATATTTACGCACGCGGCGATACCAAATATGTGTATAAAATAATTTTTTTACACTTTTTGGGGGTAAAATAGGGAAAAGGGGACAATTTACGTTTTTATTGGGGGAGGGGTTTTTTCACATTTTTTTACTTTTACTTTTTTTTACTTTTATTTTTACACTCTTATAGTCCCCATAGGGGAATATTTAAGGCAATCATTCGATTGCTAATCCTGTTCAGTGCTATGTATAGGACACAGCACTGATCAGCATTATCGGTCATCTTCTGCTCTGGTCTGCGGGAAGGCAGATCACAGCAGAAGACTCCCGGAAGACAGCGGAGGCAGGTGAGGGGACCTCCGTCAGCCGTGCAGGATGATCGGATCACGGCGGCAGCGCTGCGGGCGATCCGATCATCCTGTTAAGTGATCGCGATGCTGCAGATGCCGCGATCTGTATTGATCACGGCATCTGAGGGGTTAATTACCAGCCATTACCAGCGGGTTCCTGGCTGCGATCCACAGCCGGGACCTGCCGCGCATTATGCCGGCATCGCTCCGATGCCCGCGGTTATGATCAGGACGTAAATGTACGTCCTGGTGCGTTAAGTACCACATCACCAGGACGTACATTTACGTCCTGCGTCGTTAAGGGGTTAAGGGAACACCTAACATGGCCTGACATTTTAAAGATGCTATGACACCTGTCTTCACAATTGCTCTTAGTAAAATCTTTTCTATTCTATCCGTATATTTGCCCATTTTTAACTTCAAGAACTGACTGCTCACTTGTTGCCTATTGATCTATCTTCTTGACAGGTGTCATTGTCACAGGATAATCAATATTATTCACTTCACCTGTCAGGCTTTTTAAAGTTGTGGTTGATCTGTGTAAATATATATTTTTTTCTCTTTTTGGCTTTTGTAGAAAATTGTAAATTGTAAGATGTTTCCAAGTCATACATTTCCTTGTCAAACACTGGAGCACTTTATCAGTGAAGTTATAAATATTATGCAGAGAAGAGATTTGGATCTGATTCTTGGCAGCATGCTAGAGAGAATTTATTACACGTTTTCTCTTTGAAATGAGCATTTCTCCCTCTCGCTTTGTAGCTGCATCAAGGAAAGACCCTGTGGGCTAAACTGCTGCAGCCGTTCTACCATCTTGTACATCATTCTCAACTCATTTGCTAGGGCAAGCTGCCAGATTGGAAGGCCGGTTTTGGAATGCTTAATAGGCAGAAGAGCAGAAAATCACCAGTGGACCAGAAGCTCTGTTACACTGAGACCTGTCTATTGACCAAAGTTGGTCATGGCTTAATCACAAATCTGTGCATTGACATTGAACGACATGATGCGAGACAATGAATCCAGAGGTTGAATACAAAGCTTTTATTTTGTTTTTGATGGAAGCCTTTTATGTGCACACAGAACAGGATGATGTGCTTTTCAGGGGATCTGGTGGTGTAGAATGGTGATATGTTAAATGTTTGGCTGTGTGCTTATTTTGTGTTTTGTGGATTGAATAAACAGACTTCACATAGTTGGAACAGAATACACTGTCGTAATCTATTTTGTGTCTGTCTGGCAGATAAGATGCACTCATGATGAGCTGGAACAGAAAAGCAGAGCTACAAATCTATATGGCATTACATTTATACTTTTCCTATAGATTGTTATTGCCTGCTTATCAAGGGTAGTTAACACATCATGGTCTCCAGTACCACATAGCAATCTAGATAGGCGCTCTCAGGTGTGTAGCTGTAGGAGGTGCAGAGATGGCATTCGCATCGGGGCCCTGGTGTCTAAGGGGGCCCCAAAGCACATTTACCTCATAAGAAATCAGTATTATAATTGGCACATTGGGCCCTGTTTCAGATTTTGCATCAGGCCCAGATGGTACAAGTTACGCCTCTGGGTGCTCTGCTCCCAGTGTGTGGTAACCTGCTGTACCACACCATTAAGGAGCAAACCAAAAAATACACAATGTTCAGGTGCAACATTATTTGCATAAAAAGGAAGATATCATTTCAAGTCATATGATGAAAAAGTAGTTTATTACTAATGTAGGTTATCACATGCAAAAATCAAGCAACTGTAAAATACAAACTTGAATACTATGATAGTATATCCAGCGGGCAAAAACAAAATCACAAGGTCATCAGACTCTTGCCAGTGTACATAGCCTAGTTACCTAGGTATTAGCTTTTCCTATGTTCTGACAATGCAATGTCTGGCAGACATTCCACCAACAGCGGCAGAACATGCCGGCGCCAGGACCGCTCAAAAATGTGCCGTCTCATAGACTCACAGAAAGAACTTGAGTTTCTTCTGTGTGAACAGTGTAGCAGAATCCTATTGATATCAATGGGACTCTGCTGCTGCAGAATCTCCGCATTAGAATTCCGCATGGAAATTCCATCGTGTTAACATACCCTTAGAGCAGTGGTCTTGAAGACTACATGAGTGCATGGCTGATACTTATACTCCAAGTCCGATTCAGGGTCCATTCACACGTGCATATTGTTGCTGCAGATTTGCTGCTCATTGACTTCAATGGGTGGCAAATTCTGCAGAAGTAGATCTGCAACAGAAAATACACATCCATTGCATGGTTAGCAATATACTTTCATACTTCATCATAATATGACATATATCTTACTCTGAGCATTGTGTGTTTCAACTGATCATCTCCACCATGATCATCTTTAAGTCTCTTCCAACTTTTTTTTTATCTAAACAGATCTGTACTGTAATGTTCTGTAATGTATTCTGTCATTTCTTAAAGGGTACCTCTCATCAAATAAACTTTTGATATATTTTAGATTAATGAATGTTGAATAACTTTCCAATAGCATGTTAATGAAAAATAAGCTTCTTTCTATTGTATTTTTCCCGATCAGTCCTGTCAGCAAGCATTTCTGACTCATGCTGGAATTCTAAACACTCAGAGCTGCCAGCCTGCTTTGTTCACAGCCAAACAGGCTGTGAACAAAGCGGGCTGGCAGCTCTGTATGTTCTCCTTTGTGAACAAAGCTGACTGGCAGCTCGTAGTGTTTAGGACTCCAGCATGAGTCTGAAATGCTTGCTGCCAGGACTGGTAGGGAGACCCCTAGTGGTCATTTCTTCAAAGTGGAAAATTAAATAGAAAGAAGAATATTTTTTAATAACATGCAATTGTAAAGTTATTCTGCATACATTAATCTATAATATATCAAAAGTTTTTTTGATGAGAGGTACCCTTTAAGGTTATGCTTACACGACAGATGTTCTGTGCGGAATTCTTCAATTTTTTATACATTTTTTTTTTTTAAACAGGACGTTTTAACAGGATGTATAACCATGTAAACCTAGCCATACTTTAGTACCTACCACCTACCTATACATGGTAAAAGAAAAGATTGCAATAGCACTCTGCAAACGTAAGGCACATGAGCACAGTAGATATGAAATATTTTCACTTGCATTACCACTATATTAAATATCAATGTAACTTTGAGCCTCCTTTCGGATGGGACCATTACATTTTATTCACTCACCTCTCCTTGGTTTAAAGGGGTATTCTGGCATTATACATCTCATCCCCTGTCCAAAGGATAGGGGATAAGATGTATGATCGCAGGGGTCCCGATGCTGGGGCCCCTGCGATCTCTGTGCAGCCCCCAGCATTCTGTGATGGGCGCTGCTTCCGAGATGGGGACATGACGTCATGGCCATGCCCCCTAGTGACATCACACCACGCCCCCCTCCATTCATGTCTATGGGAGGGGGTGTGATGGCAGTCACTTGGCCCCTGCGATCATACATCTTATCCCCTATCCTTTGGATAGGGGATTAGATGTATAAAACCGGAATACCTCTTTAAGCCTACAAACTGATGCATGCAGGATCCAGCTAACCAAATAATACCACAGGACAACTTCAGAGAACTTATGGAGTCTTAATCATGATGGATCAAAACTTTTACACAGTATTAGGTTTTAATGGCTTGTATGATTGTATTGTATTATTAATGAGTGCTATGTCTTATATAAAAAAAACTTTATTGAAAAAGCTTTAACAGAAATCTAACTGATTGTCAGTTTTGATTCACTGTATCAGACAGTGACAACTTTATTAATGTTGCCTGACAGCAGAGGTTCATAGTGATCTCATGCTGTAAATACTCCAGCACTGTTCTCCAATAACCTTCAGGGCTTTCCCATGTCATACAGCTCAGACATCAAGCCTTATAGCTAAAATAAAAATATTTGGGGCTTCACCTAGTTGTTAAGGAAGAGCTATGAATTACAATAACAGCAGTTGGGTTGGTGCAGATGGATGTGTTCAGGAGTAAGGCTGAAATAACACCCCACCCTGATACTCTCTACAGAAATTCTGGGACAAATGTTCTACAGTTAATTGTCTTTATATCAAAAAGGCTAAAGAATTCTCCAAAACATTTAAACTTGTTAAAATGAAAAACTAATTCAAAGACAACATGCTGATATTGTAAAAAATTTTCTTCAGCATTGCACTGATTTTTCTATTTTTATTTATTATTATTTTTTTATTTTATTGGTTTCCTCAATTCAAAATGTAAGGTTATAGCAGCACTCTTGGTCAAAAATAGGGTCTTTTATCGCACTTTTGGATCAAAATGTGTCCCCTTTTCACAGGACATGGTAAAATTAATAATGGATCCTGCATGTCTCCCAGTCATATACATGCCCAGCAGAGGCGAGTAGAGTGAGCGTGTTAGGGTTCCATCTAAAGTGAGGGGCCAAGGCCGTGTTGTGGATGGGGAACGCTTTTTGATCAAAAAGTGAGACAAGAGCCTCCCATTTTTTTGCTGCAACCTTTTATTTTGTATACTTTATATTTGCCACAGCATGCACCAATGTATTAGGTAGTGGTGCTGGCTATTTTTCTGTAAACTTTTTAAATTGTTTTAAAGGAAATCTGTCATCAGAATCACCCGCACTAAACCTGTTACACAGGCTTGTAGTGCGGGTGATCCTGATTAAAACGCTTCTTACCTGGTTAAAAATGGTTCAGCGCTTCTTAAGATATCTATATTTTAAGTTTTCTGTAATTCCCTGGCTTGGGACTCAGTGGGAGGTGTTATCATATCGGACTCTGCTACACGTCATTCTAGCTGGGCGGAGCTGCCGCCCGGCTCATGAATATTCATGAACTTATCCTCCTGGTCTAATTCTTCTTTCTCGGTCTAAGTTCATGAATATTCATGAGCCGGGCGGCAGCTCCGCCCAGCTAGAATGACGTGTGGCCGAGTCCCAGATGATAAGACCTCCCACTGAGTCCCAAGCCAGGGAATAACAGAAAACTAAAAATATAGATATCTTAAGAAGCGCTGAACCATTTTTAATCAGGTAAGGAGCGTTTTAATCAGGATCACCCGCACTACAAGCCTGTGTAACAGGTTTAGTGCGGGTGATTCTGATGACAGATTTCCTTTAATAATAAAAAAAAAAAAGCCTGTTAAATTTAATATTTCTGCTGTTTTACAGATAACATCAGGGAGCCGAGGGGGATGGGAGGGAGGGAGGGGGGAATGTTACATGCTAGCTCAGATAGTAGACAGGGGGGAGAGAAACCTTGGAGGACCGCTCACAAAGGAATGAGAGTAAGAGAGAATGGGGCAGCGGGCTAACTATTGCTGAGATTCGGGGAGTAAAGCAGACTACTGTGTGCTAGTGTCACCACATTAGCCTGCTCTTTTTCCCGGCTCTTTCTCCTGATTCTCTAGTTGTAAGGTCACTGTGCTGGTGTACAATTTATTGAGGACTACACTTATTGCTATTTATTTGTGTGGTGGCCTGGTACAGTAGTTGTACCCCTATACCCTATACCCTAGCAGCCCTGTCAGGCAGCCTCCCTGCAGTGTCCCCTGGGCCCCCTGCACCTGTTCCCCTTGTATAGTTATCTTTATGCTGTGTATTGTATATAAAAGTGTATTGCCTTTAACCCCATAAAGACGCAGCCCTTTTTCACCTTAAGGACTGAGCCCTTTTTCGCAATTCTGACCACAATCACTTTACTAATTAATAACGCTAAAATGCCTTTACCGAATATTCTGATTCTGAGACTGTTTTTTCGTGACATATTCTACTTTATTTTGGTGGTAAATTTTCGGCGTTACTTGCATCCTTTTTGGGTGAAAAATCCCAAAATTTCATGAAAATTTAAAAAATTTAGCATTTTTATAACTTTTGAAGCTCTCTACTTGTAAGGAAAATGGATATTCACAATTTTATTTTTATTCACAAATAGAATGGCCCTCATTTACTATTCTAAACCCGACTTCTTTTGTCGGGTTTTTTTTGGCGCATCTTTGTCTGCGACATGTCGCAGACATGGTGCGCCAGTCTGCGACAGGATGCAACATTTTTTCCCGACTGACCCGATGTGGATTCTCCCAAACCCGAAAAAGGGGCGTAACCCGACATTTCTGAGCTTTCCCACGTATTTATAAAGGTTTCCAACCCGAATTTGTTGAATTGTTGTGGATTTTTTCTCGACAGCTCAGAGGAGTTGGAATCCAAAACCAACAAAACCCACGTGTGACAAACAGAATGCGACATAATAATAAATACCAGGGGGAAAAAGCAGTCGGGTGAGAAAGCAAGATAGACTTACAACCCGATTTTCTAAGTAAATGAGGGCCAATATGTCCACTTTGTGTTGGCATCATAAAATGGACATATTTTAACTTTTTGAAAAAATTTGAGGGCTTCAAAGTAGAGCAGCAATTTTCAAAAATGTCATGAAAATTGCAAAATCTGAAGGGACAGATGTTACAGAACTACAAGACCCTGCATGCCTGGGCAATCTAGGCATGCTGAGAGTTGTAGTTTGGCAACATCTGGAGGGCTACCGTTTGGGCACCACTGTAACAGTGGTCTCCAAACTGTGACCCTCCAGATGTTGCAAAACTACAAGTCCCAGCATGCCCAGACAGCCTTTTGCTGTCTGGGCATGCTGGGAGTTGTAGTTTGGCCTTCCTAGTGGTTGCCACAGTAAAGATCGCTTTACATTCACTTTAATCCCCCCCCCCCCCCCCCCCACCGTCCTTTCCCTACCTGAGCCGGGATCTCTGCAGTCTCCACGATGATCTTCGGTCCCATCTTCAGGTAAGGTACCGGTCTCCATCTTCTCCCCCCCCCCCCCCCCGTTCTGCCCGACATCCAGGGGTGGGCAGAACGGGGGTTTCCATGGCAACCCCCTGTCCTGCGCTGACATTGGCCAGAACTCAGTTCTGACTAATGGCAGGGGATAGGAGGAGATCGCAGCACTGCGACCACGCTCACTGCGACCTGCAGGATGATCGGGGCTGTCACTGACCACTCCGATCATCCCTATTTTCCGGGTGATCGGGTCACCAGAGACCCGATCAGCCCGGAATAGTAGAAAATCGCATGTCTGAATTGACATGCGATTTTCTGCGATCGCCGACATGGTCGATGTGCCGGGATGCCTGCTGAATGATTTCAGCAGGCATCCCGGTCCGGTCCCACACCGGCTAGCGGCAGGGACGGGAATTCCCACGGGCGTATGCATACGCCCTACGTCCTTAAGGACTCGGGATGCAGGGCGTATGCATACGCCCCACGTCCTGTACAGGTTAAGAACCGTTGACATGTGATTAACCAGTGTAATGTGAATGTAACACAGTGAGGTATCAGTGACCATGTGACCTTGGGGTGACCTATAGGACCCCTCCTAGTCTCCCCCATATAAGCCCTGGGAGGAGCTAGCTCACTCTCCGTGGGCCTAGCTAAGCTGTATAGACTATTCCACCTGTCTAAGTTACCTCTCAGTAAAGTTACTGTTGTTCTGTAACTTGGCGTCGGAGTCATTATTGCCCCCATGCCTAGCCTAGGATCCAGCAGTATACCTTTGGGTGGTATTGAGGATAAACCACACCCTGGCATCAGGAATACAAGGGGTTAATGCCATCTGCCTCTAGGGTAATCCCATCTGCCCTGCATCACACCCTCTACCACATTTGTGTCCATTTACACTGCTCCAAAATAGAAAAACACTTGGTAGGGTCGCAACCGCACTGTAGTTGTATTACGCCTATATTAGTACACATAAATTAAAGCTAAGTTTTAAACTTGCAATAAAGAGGAATGTAAGGCATTAGTATCCTCTAGAGGTTAGGTTTCAGCTCCTATGCAGTGTAACCAATTGATTGGCTAGAAGTTGGTCTGAACATTTGTGTGACTGAATGGATAGATTGTCTATAGTTGTGATGACCAGATGTTCAGTGCCAATGCCATTTGGTGCAGTAGGGTCTGGAGTGGCATGCAGTGGCTATGACCGTGAATAGATTCCTAGATACCCACAAAAGCACAACAGGACAGTTGAAAGCTATTAAGTAATTTAGGCATAACCTAATTCTCAATGCACATGTGGAGTATTACACAGTCCCCCAGTCCTGTTAAAGGGTTATTGTGTTTATCTGTACAACTAAAAACACCAAGTATTTGTAGTTCCTTGTGACAAAAATAAAGCCTTTAGCTTCATCTAAATGTCTTTCTAAGAAAGATCCAGGAAAGGCCTTTTACAGGCTGACATGATTGGGTCCTTACTTATGAATATCAATTAATAAATAACATGCACCGATATTGCAACATTACATTTATATAGTTCTTAGTATTATGGTAAAACATGTGGAAGAAAAAATACACAAACCAGTATAATATGGATTGTCAATTTACTTCGGAATCTATATTATAGAGTATCTGTCACCAAACTAAACTTTTAATATATTATTTCAAATGTTATTATAAGACACTTTGCTATTCACATGCTGTTAAAATTCTCAACCTTTATATGTTTTCAGTATGATTGACTTGTGCAGGTAACAGAACAGAGACACATAGTAGCCGTTTTTCAAACAGTTTGGTCTTCGAGCGGACTTGCAGAAGTCCAAACTCAGGAAGTACGTGCGGGGCATGGTGAGGCACAGCTCTCTCAGGCTTCAGTGACGTTGCACCTGCTGGGAAATGCCCACTTTCTCCTTCCGGAAATGCAGACAGTGGCCCTCATTTACTTTTCTAAACCCGACTTGTTTTGTCTGGTTTTTTTGGCGCATCTTTGCCTGCGACATGTCACAGACATCGTGCGCCAGTCTGCCACACGATGCAACATTTTTTCCCGACGGACCCGATGTGGATTCTCCCAAACCCGAAAAAGGGGCGTAACCCGACATTTCTGAGCTTTCCCACGTATTTATAAAGGTTTCCAACCCGAATTTGTTGAATTGTTGTGGATTTTTTCCCGACAACTCAGAGGAGTTTGAAACCAAAACCTACAAAACCCACGTGTGACAAACAGAATGCGACATAATAATAAATACCAGGGGAAAAAAGCAGTCGGGTAAGAAAGCAACATAGACTTACAACCCGATTTTCTAAGTAAATTAGGGCCAATGTGGGCAAGGGGAAAGGTATGATACACAGCTTTTTAAAGCTCAGAATTTTTTTTGTAGGGCAGGAGAGGTGTTAGGAGTAGTTAGTGAATAGAATCTGAGTTAGTTTAGAAAATATGGTTTGATGACAGGTACTCTTTAAAAGTTATACTGGTAAAACATAGATTAATATTACAATAAACTGGAATAGTAAGCACATGACAAAGCAATACTAAAAATGTATTAACTTACAGGGCTTTATCCTGTAGACTGAGGCCCAAGAGAGTTTCGGTTTCCTTTTGGATAGGGGATAAGATGTCTAGGGGCGGTGTACCCCTTTAACCATGGACCTTGAGTGACATTGAAGAGGGAACATCACACAGTTGAAGAGAGATGTCTGGTGATATATAAGCTTTCACCTTCTTTCAAGCAGCATGATTTATTTTCACATTTTCACTTTTTTATAATTCCATTCCTAAGGTGTTCTATTCTGACACGTCAATCAGCTTATTGACCGAAAGGCTTTTTATGATTTTACTCTATGGTTTGTGGTACATCTTTATTTCTAGTAAAAAAAAAGCCAAGTTAAATAAGGATAATAATAATTATTACTGTTATTATTAATTATTTTTATAATAATTAATTAATTTATTATTATTTATTATAATTATACAAACAATGATGATAATTCATATTATGCAGATGTACATAGTAATTATCAATTCACACAAGAGTAAGGGCCCTGCTCACAAGCTATAAGGAAATAGCAGTGACCCAACCACTCACCAACCAGTTTTTGTGTTAGCAAAAATCCTCTAGTGATTATTGAAGAGTATTAGGCTCAGTTCAGTTTAAGTTCAGACTACGGAATCACCGGACATAAAATTTCCGCCTGGAGATTCCGAGTGCCGGCAGCGCTGACTGATTAGGACCGCGCAGACACTGCAGTCTCCAATAGACTGCAATGTGTTCCGTGATTATTTCCGCCTGAAGAATGAGCAATGGCATTCTTCAGGCAGAAATTTCCAAACGGATTTTCCATTCACAAATAACGCTTCACAAATTCCGAAAATGTATAGTGAACCATTCACTACACTATACATTTTAGCAAGCGGAATTTCTGCCTGCAATTTCAAAGCGGAATTGCAGGTGGAAATTCTGTAGTGTGAACCTAGCCTTAGGGTATGCTTAAAACTGTGGATGCTGAGATTTAATATTACTTTCTGGGTTATCAGATTCCAAAGAACGGGAGCAAACTATTTACCTGACCAGATGGAATATAATGAGCTGATTTGCATATTTTTCTAACCAGAATTTCTAGCGTAGTGCTAAATGACTTACAATTATCAAAACACTGTGCTCTCCTCAAGTAAAACAGATAACCCCTGGCCTACAGAGAACTGGTGCAACATGAGAGAATTCTTGGAGATAGGACTGAGAGGTTTTAGTTCTGGAGGATGGTAGTCTTGACAGAACATAGAGCTCAGGTTGAGCGGTGGATATGAAAGTGCAGCACTCTGGAGACCTTTGATAAGTGTTAAAGGGGTATTCCAGGATTTTTTTTTTATTTGACTGTGCTACAGGATCTGTACTGTTAGAGTAGTTCATAATATAGGGTCCGTATGTGTGTTTGAAGGAGTATTCCTGGGCTAGAACATCTTATCCCCTATCCAAAGGATAGGGGATAAGATGCCTGATCGTGGGGGGCCCGCTGCTGGGACTCCCCGCGATCTCCCTGCAGCACCCACATTCTATGCGGGCTGCGTCTCCAGTTTCGGAAGCCTCCTGGTTTTCGGGACTGAGGACGTGATGTCACGCCACACCCCCTCTATTCATGTGTATGGGAGGGGGCGTGATGGCCCCATCCCATTAAACTGGAGATGCAGCCCTGCATAGAATGCGCTGCTGGGAGATTGAAGGGGGTCCCAGCAGCGGGCCCCCCGCATTCAGACATCTTATCCCCTATCCTTTGGATAGGGGATAAGATGTTTTTGCCCGGAATACCCCTTTAATGGTGATCTTGCAATTCTTCTGTGATTTTTGGCTCAATGTTTATTTTTCACATCATCTAAAATGAGTGTTGTCTCAGGTTTTCCTAGGTTGCAGCGCGGCCCGTGACATGACATCACTAGTCAGGTGTTCAGAGAGAACCTGTCTGATTCAATGGGTGGAGCAACTGCCGGGTGGGAGGTAAATCATTATGCAAGGAATTGTAGGTTTGCAACAGCTGAAGGCACACTGGTTAGACACTGGCCTATTTCATTGAAGGGAGCTAAAGTGTGTTTCAATGGGTGGGATGTATGGGAGTGTTACCTCAAACTTAGGCTAAGTTCACACTTTGGAATGTTTGCACAGAAAATCTCTGTGCAGATGTTCTGGAGACTGCAGGTGCTGGCACAATATGCCAACGATAGGACTGCATGGAAATGTGCCGTCTCATAGACAGTCATGCATTCCATGCAGTGTTCGCAGAGAGAATGAACAGGTTAATTCTTTCTGCGGACACAAAAATCAGCACGAAAATTCCGCCGTGTGCACAGTGCAGCAGAATCCTGTTTAATTGAACAGAACTCTGCTGCTCCAGAATCTCTGTGTGGAACTCCACATTGGAAAATTCTGACGTGTGAACATAGCCTTACAAACAAGGAATTATAGGATTTGTAGTTTGAGGGAGTTCCGAAAGGAAATAGCCAGTTCAAAAATAGCTTTATAGTTGTGGGCCCTGTTACAGATTTTGCATTGGGTCCCAAAATCTTCTGGGTTTAGTAGTCAGGGTTTAGGGGAGAGTTTGGAGAACAAAAGACTCAATACTAAAAAGAAGAGATGGAATATTTTTTTGGGGATGTTTTGTATTAGTAACACCTCTGACCACCCTTCTGCAAGAACTCTACGTGGACTCTTAGTTGTATAATTGTTTTTGTAATATTGTCTTGTATTATTGTTTGTTGTAATATTTCCCTTTTTAACCCCTTAAGAATGCAGGACGTAAATGTATGTCCTGGTGAGCTGGTACTTAACGCACCAGGATGTACATTTACGTCCTAAGCATAACCGCGAGTATCGGAGCGATGCCCAGATCATGCGCGGCAGGTCCCGGCTGCTCATCGCAGCCAGGGACCCGCCGGTAATGGCGGACATCCGCGATCCGGCGGATGTCCGCCATTAAACCCTCAGATGCCGTGATCAATACAGATCACGGCATCTGCAGCATCGCGGTCACTAAAATGGATGATCGGATTGCCCGCAGCGCTGCCGCGGCGATCAGATCATCCAGCATGGCAGACAGAGGTCCCCTTACCTGCCTCCGCTGCCTTCCCGGCGTCTTCTACTCTGATCTGCCTTCCCGCAGTCCAGAGCAGAAGATAACCGATAACACTGATCAGTGCTATGTCCTATACATAGCACTGAACAGTATTGGCAATCAAATGATTTTCCCGTCTTCACAACTAATGGCCAAACGAAGCAGTTGTGCTTTTCAGTTGATATCTCTCTCACATATTTGTAAACGTGAAGCTCCTGTTCAATTTAATCTCATTGAGCTGTAATCTATATTGCATCCCATGTAGTAATTGAGAAGCTCATCCTATTATTGGTCAGTTCTGTACAGTCGTATAATAAATCATCACTCGCACCTTATCAGAAATTTGCTGACATGTTATTGCATTTACTATCCATCCTCTGTCCTCTATTCTATCTGTAATAGCAGCTTTTTGCTTTATTTCCTGATTCTTATTGCTCAATCTAGAGAACCATGGGGAATATAATTTTTTTTCTTTCCAGAGATTTGGGGTACTCCGGTGGAAAACTTATTTTTTTCTTTTTTTAAATCAACTGGTGCCAGAAAGTTAAACAGATTTGCAAATTAGGTAAAAAAAAAAAAAACTGGGAATGTGCAGCTCACAATTAACTAGCCGAGGTAAGAGGGCTATACACCTACACCTGGTGTTTTAAATCTGAAAGACAAAACTAAGAAGGTAGCCAACCCCTCTAGGCTAGCATCAGTTGCCTGATACAATGATGTAGTAGTAATAATGACTGGATCGTGCTTCAATTATAATATGAAAAGTGCAAATTTATTACACAATATAAAATACATAAAAAATATTTTGTAAACAGTAAATCCTCAAAGCACAGGGCCCTTGTGCCGAGGGAATTAAAATATAAAACTCTAAATATAAACAACCACCGATAGCTATCATTAAAATTTTTTTAGCAATGCAATGTCACTTTTAGTAATCCGGCCTCCGATAATCCAAAAATGAGTTCAAGTCCCATAGATGGTATAGATTCCAAGTGCTATGCGTATAATAGATGTGTTATAGTTACCAGCCTGCAATAGGTCCCGATAGAAAGTCACCTTGAGTTGAGATGTAGGGTCCGCACAGTTAGGGTGGTACCAGACGCTGGCATGCGTCTTAGCGGCGGTCTGCCTGCCACAGACCAGCTGGAAAGGTAGCCGCTTACTGATGTTTTGTTGCAGATGGTAACCACACAAAGGAGCAGGTGCGGACTTCTAAGTAACTCGATGGTGGGTGACGTCACAGGCGCTGAGCAATGCTGCCTGGAAGATGGTCACGGGAGCGTTGTACTGCTTTGCAGGACTGGATCGGAGTTCACCGTTAGATAGTCAGGTAGCGGTGATGTAGAATATTCTTTTACTTAGACGCGTTTCAGGGCTCTCATATGCTTTAAACACGGCCCTTTCCTCAGTAGGCTTGCAAGACCGCCGCTAAGACGCATGCCAGCGTCTGGTACCACCCTAACTGTGCGGAACCCTACATCTCAACTCAAGGTGACTTTCTATTGGGACCTTTTGCAGGCTGGTAACTATAACACATCTATTATACGCATAGCACTTGGACACAGTACATATTAGCGGCTGTATGCTACAGAGGAAAATCTTTTCTTTTGTCATTATCACAGTGCTCTCTGCTGACACCTCTGTCCATTTTAGGAACTATCCAGAGCAGGAGAAAATCACAGATCCTGACATGGACAGAGGTGTCAGCAGAGAGCACTGTGGTCGTGACAGAAAAGAAATCCAAAAAGAAAAGAATGTCCTCTGTAGTATACAGCTGCTAATAAGTACTGGAAGGATTAAGATTTTTTTTAATAGAAGTAATTTACAAATTTGTTTAACTTTCTGGCACCAGTTGATTTAAAAAAAATAAAAATTGCCGTTGGAGTACTCTTTTAAAGAATATGTTTTCTAGGGGTATCCAGTCAGTATTTTCATCTTTTTTTGCTTCAGTGCTTTGTCACAATAGGTTATGGTCACATTATGGCTGCCGAGAAAACTATTTTTAACTCATTACGCATTTGTATCTATGTGCAGACTGTCTGCAGTATCTCCATGCTCGCTTGGCTTGACCCAACAACATATTTAAGTCCTCAGGCCTTTAGAATCATGTAAATTGTGATTTATTTTGTAGCTAAACCCTTCCATTGGTAGTACTGTAATTAATATATATATATATATATATATATATATATATATGTTTCCTTCACCTAAGGGTCTATTCTCATTGCAGAATTTCCGCTTGTGGAATTCCGCCTCAAATTAAAGCCCATAGACTTCTATGAGATTCTGCACTCCCACTCACATTTCGGAATTTCCGCAAGTGAAATTCCGCAAGCGGAAATTCAGAAGTGTGAATGGAAGTGTGGAATCCCATAGAAGTCTATAGGCTTTAAAGACATTACTTGCCAGTCTGATTACAGGGTGTACACAATTATATGCCCTTGTAAATATTTTTACGTCGGTAAAACTAAGAGAAAATTGTGCACCCATATTAGGGAACATCTGTATTCGCTCCGTACAGGAAAAGGGGCACCTCGCTTTGTAACACACATGAAAGAAGTGCATAAGAATTGTAGCGAGGGGCTCCGGTTTGCCGGATTAGAGCGCAAACAGTGTGTCCCAGTCGGGGTAGATCGCCATACCCACTTTCTAAGAAGAGAAGCATATTGGATTATGCACCTCTCGGCCTTGGGGCCGATAGGGTTAAACGAGCGAAATGATCTCTCCCCGTTTTTATAAAATCACTGTATAGTCTACATCCTAGGAGTCTGCTTAACAGGTTATTGTAGTTTTTGTAGTTGTTTTTAACATTCTTGTACTATTTAATCCATTATCCCCTTTTTAACACACCTGTATATAAGCATGTCTATCACTGTGGACTTACGTACTTGTTCACCGGAAGAAGCGTCGACCTATGACGCGAAACAGGTCGTCCAGTGGTACGCCCCCTGCAGCGGCGTCTCTCACTCCATGCTTGCTATTTCCTTGCACCGTGTTTTGATGTCCTGAAATATAGAAGGATTTTATCTGCTATAGTGGGTGAGTGCAGCGTTCTTCTTCTCTGCTTTCCATTGTTGGATTTATTGAATTTGTGCCACTGTCCATTACGCTAGCACCCCCACTGACACACAAGGGAAGGCATATCTCAAGTCAACAGCTGCACGGGACTCGTATACATGATATATTGTCAGAAAAGTTGCAGTGCCTAATCACTATTTTCTATATTACAATTGTCTTTCATTTTTGACAAGGCCTCTGAAAAATGAAAGAAACGATCTGATTGGTTGCTATGGGCAACTCAGCAACTTTTCCTCTGGACAGATTTTGATAAATCTCCCTTTTGAGAGTTGTTGGAATAGCAGCAGTGGGGAATCAGGGCAAGGGGGTTAGGTTTCTTTTTATTATTATTTTTTTTAATTATAAAACCCTTACTCATTTTGTTTTAACTCAAGGGTTGAAATTATCCCTTATAACCTTTTAAGAAACTGACAACTTTAGCCTTGAGAGCAAAAAAAAAAAAAAAAAAAAAAAGTATGTAGTACTTAGTATGTATCTTAGGGGAGATTTATCAAAACCTGCGCGGAGGAAAAATTGCCCAGTTGTCCATAGCAATCAGTTGGATTACTTCTTTAATTTTTCAGAGGTCTCTTTAAAAATGAAAGAAGCAAGCTGATTGGTTGCTATGGGCAACTGGATAAATTTTATCTGCACAGGTTTTGATAAATCTCCCCCCACTATGTTTTATGTTAGCAAAAAAAATAAAAAATTTCAATATATGATCTTTTTTTTAATGGCCTACACCTAGCATCTTCATTTTATTGTTCAAGTTATTGCAGTTGTGGTGATACCAAATAAGTTTTTATTGCCTTAAAACTAATTTATGTGGTTTAATAATTTAAAAAGTTTTAATTTTAAGATTTTGTTTTAATAGTGTGGCAGTGTGGCAAGGAAAGGGTGTATTTCCCTTGCTATCTCTGCAGAATGCTCCACCTGTGGCCTGATTAATGAGGTATCAGGAAGGGAAAGTGTGTTTTAAAAGGAAAAGAAACAGAATAGTTGGGGCTCTCCCTGGGTAACAGCATGTCGCTGTAGGGGGGAGACACACGGACCCTGTTGAGGAAACACACAGCGAACTGTGAGCGGTCCAAGAAGTGAAGAAGTGGTGTGAACTGTGAGTAACAGGTTGCAGGGGCACATGTTTTATGCTGGCTGAGGGTAGCTCACCAGATAGTAGTCAGGGCATGCTGATATGTGTAGTCAGTGACCAGACGGTCTAGGACTTTGGTTTGTTCCTGAGTTATGTTTTGTTTTACCTGCAACCTGTCTAAATAAAGCTGGCAAGGTGCCAGGCATGCATGAATAACCGTTGTCTGCGGGTTTATTGAGTGGAAACGTGTCCCGTGGCAGTGTCCAGGACGATTCCGGAGCTAATCCCCAAGGAGGAATCCTTACAATAGATTATAATTTTTTTTCTTTTGCTTACATATGACATTCATTTATTCATCCATCAAGTTCTTTAAAGGGGTATTCCAGGCAAAAACTTTTTTTTTTTATATATCAACTGGCTCCAGCAAGTTAAACAGATTTGTAAATTACTTCTATTAAAAAATCTTAATCCTTCCAATAGTTATTAGCTTCTGAAGTTGAGTTGTGGTTTTCTGTCTAACTGCTCGATGATGACTCACGTCCTGGGAGCTGTGCAGTTCCTATGGGGAAATTTTCCCATCATGCACAGCACCCGGGACGTGACATCATCATAGAGCAATTAGACAGAAAACTTCAGAAGCTAATAACTATTGGAAGGATTAAGATTTTTTAATAGAAGTCATTTACAAATCTGTTTAACTTTCTGGAGCCAGTTGATATATATAAAAAAGTTTTTGCCTGGAATACCCCTTTAATCCCAGCAGGGATTTTTTTTCTACTATGGTGCAGTGGTTTTCAAACGGTAACCCTCCAGCTGTGGAAAAACTACAACTCCCAGCATGCCCGGACAGCCATTGGCTGTCCGGACATGCTGGGAGTTGTAGTTTTGCAACAGCTGGAGGTCCACAGTTTAGAGACGACTGTTATAGTGTATGTCCATACTAACTAGCATGATCACAGGATCCTCCTCAGTCTCTTCCCTTGAATGCTGTGATCAGCTATATTAGGCGCTTAAAGGGTTAAACTGTGGAGATCGGAGGTGCTGGCACTGGTATTACTGCTAGTAGGACCCTGATTTATTATTGTTAGTGTGATTTTTTTTCAGTAGGCATTACTGTTAGTAGAATGGGGCCGTGTTCACATCAGTTTTCATTATGCTGTACCCCTGTTTTCACACAAAGAAAGAAACGTTGCCATGAATGTGCCCTTTTTATTTCAATGGGATTTTCCTAATTGCAAACACTCTCAGTTGGCATCAGTTTGTCTCCATGCTGTCATGTCTTTCTATGCTGCCAGAACACCATAGTCTGCTCCGCTATTCTGTCTGGAAGAAAGACACCTGTTGTTCAGTTATGTTTTTACAGTGGAATATACACCCCGTTCCAAATTATTATGCAAATTATATTTTTCTCATTTATCTAAATAATAGATGTAAATAACAGTCAGCATAATTCTCATGTTATCAACAATTAAGAGGACAATTCTAATTGTATTGAATAAACCTCCTAATAGTATTTTTTTGAACATAAAAAAACTTAAAATGTACTGTTCCAAATTATTACACACATTAAGTTTCCAAACACTTTATAGGTTGTAAAGAACTGAAAATTGTCATTTGTTGTGTTTGCAGCATATTTACTGAAATCAAAAGCTATTTCAATCAAACTTTTACCAACATTTTAACTTTTTAAACATTTTAACAGGTCACGTTACATTTTAACATAGGGCCCCTTATTTGATAGCAGCTTCACAAGTCTACCTCCATTAAACTTGTGAGTTTTTGGACAGTTTCTGCTCCAATTTGTTGGCAAGATGTAAGACTAGCCTCCCAGAGCTGCTGCTTGGATGTAAACTGCCTCCCACCCTCATAGATCTTTTGCTTAAGGATGCTCCAAAGGTTCTCAATAGGATTGAGGTCAGGGGAGGATGGAGGCCACACCATGACTTTCTCTCCTTTTAACCCCCTAGCAGCCATTGATGCAGAGGTATTCTTTGCAGCATGAGATGGTTTTAAAGTTGATTTTATTATGGAAAGCATAGTTCTTTCTACTGTACCAGGGAAGAAAGCGGTCAGTCAGAAACTCCACATACTTTGCAGAGGTCATATTTACACCTTTGGGGACCCTAAAGGGGCCGACCTGCTCTCTTCCCATGATTCCGGCCCAAAACATGACTCCACCACCGCCTTGCTGATGTTGCAACCTTGTTGGAACAGGGTGGCCATCCACCAACCATCCACTACTCCATCCATCTGGACCATCCTGGGTTGTACAGCACTCATCAGTGAACAGAACTGTTAGAAAATTAGTCCATGTATTTTTCTGCCCAATGCTCACAAGCCGTTTCTGCTTGTGAGCATTGGTTAGTGGTGGCCGAATAGAAGTTTTATGCACAGTTGCAGGACTCTGGAGGACTCTACACCTTGATGTCCGCGGGACTCCAGTGGCACCAGCAGCTGTTTACTATTATGTGCCTTTATCTGCACGGACCCATCTGTGCTCTGAATCAGCCCCAAATCTCCTTAATAGTGCGATGATCACGCTTAAGTTTTCATGAAATATCTAGTGTTTTCATACCGTATCCAAGGCATTGATCTATTTCACTCTTTTTCGGCAGCAGAGAGATCCTTTTTCTTCCCCATATTGCTTGAAAATGGTGCTCTGCTTAATAATGTGGAACACCTACCTTTTTAAAGGGGTTCTCCACTGGAAAACTTTTTTTTTCTAAATCAACTCGTGCCAGAAAGTTAAATAGATCTGTAAATTACTTCTCTATAAAAATCTTAATCCTTCCAGTGCTTATCAGCTGTTATATGCTCCACAGGAAGTTATTTATTTTTGAATTTCCTTTCTATCTGACCACAGTGATCTCTGCTGACACCTCTGTTCATTTTAGGAACTGTGAAGAGTAGAAGCAAATCCCCATAGCAAACCTCTCCTGCTCTGGACAGTTCCTGATATGGACAGAGGTGTCAGCAGAGAGCACTGTGGTCAGACAGAAATGAAATTCAAAAAGAAAAGAACTTCTTGTGGATCATACAGCAGCTGAGTACTGGAAGGATTAAGATTTTTTTTAATATAAGTAATTTACAAATATGCTTAAAGGGGTTATCCAGCATAAGGTGATTTTAGTATGTACCTGACAGACAGTAATGGACATGCTTAGGAAGGATCTGCGCTTGTCTTGGGGATAAATGGCTATGTTGTGAGATTACCATAACACTGTGGCTAGCTGTTTGTGAGCTAGTATTTCCTGTTTGACTTTTTTTTTTTTTTTTTTTTTACTACAAATCCCACAATTCCATCTTCCTCCCTCCCACACATCAGCCACCCCACCCATTGAAACATAAATGAGCTGCATCCATTCAAATCAGGGTGCCTACAGCTGTTGCATTAGTTGCAGATTGATCGCTCCACCCACTGAAGCAGACAGACTCCCTGTCATCAGCTGACTAGTGAGTCAGGTCTCGGCAGCATTGCAATCTGGGAAAAATCCGAGACAGCAGTCATTTTGTATTCTGATAAAAATAAATATTGGAGTGAAAATCACAGAAGAATTGTGAGAAAACCATCACACACAGGTACAGACACTATATTACGAACTACACTAACTTTGCAGCCCCTGTAGCATAGTCAAATAAAAAACAATTCTGGAATACCCCTTTAACTTTCTGGCACTAGTTGATTTTTAAAAAGAAATTTCCGGTGGAGTACCTTTTTAATAGTTTTTCCCTAAATTGGGCTCTATCTAATTATCACAGGTGTCTGAGATTGTTTTCAGTGATCAAAAGAGCCCTGAGACACAATGACATCCACGAGTTAAACTGAAAAACTAAATATTTAATGTATGTGACAATGAAATATAATTTGCATAATAATTTGGAACAGGGTGTAGAATGGTTTTCCTTCATAAGAAAGGTGATACGTGTTAGAATGGTGCGACAAGAAAAGGGGGTCTGAGACCCCGATTTCTTCTCACTTGTATAAAAAAAAGATCTCTGATGCAAACCCAGCTTTCTGACACTGGGCTGTACAGTGAGACCGAAAATCCATTGGTAATCCTCAGATGTTTTGCACACATTCAAGGCACCCAGTGCCAGAGGCAGCAAAACAACCCCAAATCATCATTGAACCTCCACCATATTTCACTGTAGGTACGGTGTTCTTTTCTTTGTAGGCCTCATTCCGTTTTTGTAGAATGATGTGCTTTACTAAAAAGCTCAATCTTGGTCTCGTCTGTCCACAAGACATTTTCACAGAAGGATTTTGGCTTACTCAAATTCATTTTGGTAAAATGTAGTCTTGTTTTTATGTCTGTGTCAGCAGTGGGGTCCTCCTGGGTCTCTTATCATCAGTTCATTTAAATGTTGACAGGCAGTTAACATTGACACTGATGCTCCCTGAGGCTGCAGGACAGCTTGAATATCTTTGGAACTTGTTTGGGGCTGCTTATCCACCATCCGGACTATCCTGCAGTGACACCTTTCATCAATTTTCCTCTTCCATCCATGCTCAGGGAGATTAGCTACAGTGCCATGGGTTGCAAACTTATTGATAATATTGCACACTGTGGACAAAGGCAAATCTAGATCTCTGGAGATGGACTTGCAACCTTGAGATTGTTGATATGTTTCCACAATTTTGGTTCTCAAGACCTCAGACAGTTCTCTTCTCCTCTTTCTGTTGTCCATGCTTAGTGTGGCACACACAGTCATACAATGCAAAGACTAAGTGGACTTCTCTCCTTTTTATCTGCTTTCAGGTGTGATTTATATATTGCCCACACCTGTTACTTGCTCCAGGTGAGTTTAAATGAGCATCACATGCTTGAAACAATCTTATGTTTTCACAAACGGTGCCAATAATTTTGTCCAGCCCATTTTTGGAGTTTGGTGTAACATTACGTTCAATTTGCTTTTTTTCCTCCCTTTTTTAGTTCCAATACACACAAAAGGGGATAAATGTGTATAGCAAAACGTGTGGTGCGACATGCCCCCCTCAATGCAAGCCCATGGGAGGGGACGTGACAGCTGTCACGCCCCCTCCCGTAGGCTTGCATTGAGGGGGGCGGAATGTGAAGTCACATGGGGTGGAGCCTTGACGTCACAACGCTCCGGCCCCGTGATCGACAGTAATCAGACCCGGAGCGAACACGCTCCGGGGACTGATTTGAAACTGGGTGAGGCATGCAAGATCACCGGGGTCCCCAGCGGCGGGACCCCCGCGATCAGGAATCTTATCCCCTATCCTTTGGATAGGGGATAAGATGTCTAAGCACCGGAGTACCCCTGTAAATAGCTTGTGTAAGGGGGCATGGCTTATGGGAGGAGTGTGGCTTGCATGGTGACACACTCACCAGGAGATGCAGAGCATAGCTTGTAGAGTAAGGTACCAGAAGTCCTACAGATTTGCATGGGACTTGCATACTCCTAACACCTCTCCAACTGTTAAAAAAAAATAAAAAATTCAGAGCTTTTAAAAGTTGTGTATCTTACCTTTCTTCTTGCTCACATAGTACAATCTCCCAGCAGGAGAAGCTGGGCATTGATATTACTGAAGCCTGCTTACTCACTTCCACCCACTTCCACCCTCACATCGTTGCAGTGCTGCGATGTATAGAAGACCTCAAGCTCTGTGCATGTTTCAGTGAGGCTCTCTGCATCTGCTTTCAGCGAGGCTCTGTGCATCTGTCAATCAAGCTCAGTGCAGAGAAACACTTCCTGAGTTTGGTCTCCTATTAAGTGCAGGAGACCAAAATCTGAGATTTTGACCAGACGGAATGTGTTCTAGCCTAGGAGGGAGACTCTTGTTTTTTTATGGAAGCCAATTACAAAAGTTATTTATTTTGCTTAAGGAATCCAATATTAAAAATCATGTTTAATGACAGTGGCCATTTAACCTGTTGAGGACGTAGGGCGTATGCATACACCCTGCATCCTGAGTCCTTAAGGACGTAGGGCGTATGCATACGCCCGTGGGAATTCCAGTCCCCGTCTGGGGATCGGACCGGGATGCCTGCTGAAATCATTCACCAGGCATCCCGGCAGATCGTCAAGGGGGGTCCTGAGACTGCTGCCCTTCTAGTGGTTGCCAAACTGCAACTCCCAGCATGCCCAGACAGCCAAAGGCTGTCTGGGCATGCTGGGAGTTATAGTTTTGCAACATCTGGAGGGTCACAGTTTGGAGACCACTATTACAGTGGTGCCCAAATGGTAGCCCTCCAGATGTTGCCAAACTACAACTCTCAGCATACCTAGACTGCCCAGGCATGCTGGGGGTTGTAGTTCTGTAACATCTGTTCCTTCAGATTTTGCAATTTTCATGACATTTTTGAAAATTGCTGCTCTTTGAAGCCCTCTAATTTTTTCAAAAAGTAAAAATATGTCCATTTTATGATGCCAACATAAAGTAGACATATTGTGTTTGTGAATCAATGTAAAATTTATTTGGAATATAAATTTTCCTTACAGAGATCTTCAAAGTTAGAAAAATGCTAAATTTTCAAAATGTTCATGAAATTTTGGGATTTTTTACCAAGAAAGGATGCAAGTAACGACGGAAATTTACCCCTAACCTAAAGTAGAATACCGTATATACTCGAGTATAAGCCGAGTTTTTCAGCACGATTTTTCGTGCTGAAAACACCCTCCTCGGCTTATACTCGAGTGAACTCTCCGCCCTCAGTGGTCTTCAACCTGCGGACCTCCAGATGTTTCAAAACTACAACTCCCAGCAAGCCCGGGCAGCCATCGGCTGTTCGGGCTTACTGGGAGTTGTAGTTTTGAAACATCTGGAGGTCCGCAGGTTGAAGACCACTGCGGCCTTCGACATCATCCAGCCTCTCACCCCCTTTAGTTCTGTACTCACCTCCGCTTGGCGTGACATTAGGGTGCGCTGGTCCGGGCCATCTGTGCTGCAGGGACTGTCCGGTGGGGAGGGATAGGCGTTCCGGGCTTTCCATCTTCACCGCGGGGGGGGGGGGGGGCCTCTTCTCCGTGCTTCGGGCCCGGCCCTGGAATAGAGACGTTGCATTGACGATGACGCACAGGGACGTTCATGGGTAACGTCCCTGTGCGTCTTCGTCAAGGCAACGTCTCTATTCCGGGAGAAGCCCCCCCCCCCATTGAAGATGGAAAGCCCGGAACGACCATCCCTCCCCACCGGACGGTCCTGCAGCACAGATGGCCCGGATCAGCGCATCCTAATGTCCCGCCGAGCGGAGGTGAGTACAGAACTAAAGGGGGTGAGGGGGGGGGGGGGCTGGATGATGTCGAAGGCCGCAGTGGTCTTCAACCTGTGGACCTCCAGATGTTTCTGAACTACAACTCCCAGCAAGCCCGGACAGCCGATGGCTGCCCGGGCTTGCGGGGAGTTGTAGTTTTGAAACATCTGGAGGTCCGCAGGTTGAAGACCACTGTATCAGACATTGACAAGCGGTGATGATGAAGGGGGGGTGTGATGATGACAACGGGCTGATGAAGGGGGGGCTGTGGGATGATGACAAGGGGATGATGAAGGGGGTGGTGTGGGATGATAAAGGGATGATGACAGGCGGTGATGATGAAGGGGGGGTGGGAATGATGACAGGCAGTGATGATGAAGGGGGGGTGGGATGATGACAGGGGGGATGATGACAGGCGGTGATGATGAAGGGGGGATGATGACAGGCGGTGATGATGAAGGGGGGATGATGACAGGGTGATGAAGATGAGGTTGTTAATGACGGGGGTCTGGATGATGACAGGGAGGATGATGTATTTCCCACCCTAGGCTTATAGTCGAGTCAATAACTTTTCCTGGGTTTTTGAGGTGAAATTAGGGGCCTCGGCTTATATTCGGGTCGGCTTATACTCGAGTATATACGGTATGTCACGAAAAAACAATCTCAGAATCAGAATAATCGGTAAAAGCATCTGAGTTATTAATGCATAAAGTGACAGTGGTCAGAATTGCAAAAAAGGGCTGCGTCCTTAAGGTGAAAATGAGCTGCGTCCTTAAGGGGTTAAGAATCCTATATTTTTAGTTTACATGTAAGTAACATGTGACAAAGATTTTTTTCAGATATCTCCAGCTGTTTGAAAGTGATGCTGGAACATACATACACACAGACATGTTGAGGGAGATATATCAGAACCTGTCCAGAGCAAAAGTTGCTGAGTTGGCCATAGCAACCAATCAGATCACTTCTTTCATTTTTGAAAAGGCCTCTGAAAAAAGAAAGAATTGATCTGATTGGTTGCTATGGGCAACTCAGCAACTTTTCCTCTGGACAGGTTTTGGTAAATCTCCCCCCATTGAGATAGAGATATATATATATATATATATATATATATATGAATTTTAGTAATGATAATTAGTGGTAGTATGATTAATATTAGTAGCAGGAAGAGTATGATTTATAGTAGTCATATGAGAGGGATAAATAATAGTATGATTAGTGGACTGATTATTATTATAAGTAGTAGTAGTAGTATGATTACAAACAGCAGTAGTGTGTTTTATTAGGATAATGTTTGTTCTTAGTATAAGTGGTGGTAGTAGTAGAAGTAGTAGTAGTGTGATAATTATTTGTATTAGCACCAGCAGTATTGTGATGTAGTGTATTTTTATGTGAAATATTTGTGTAACTAGCAGCATTAGTGGTATATTGATGATGAAGTTGTAGTTTGATTATTAATTATTATTAATTATTTTTATAAATATATATATATATATATATATATATATATATATATATTTTTTTTTTTTTTTTATTTATTATATTTTTAGTAGTAGTGTGGCAGTAAGCCTGCTGGAGTGACATGGATATACAACTTAAGATTTGGTCTAAAATCCAAAAACAGGATCTGGATGTTACAGTTACAGAAGTATTCCGACTTTAGACATTTTATCCCCTAGATGTCTGATCGTGGGGGGCCCGCTGCCGGGACCATCGCATAATGTGTGGAGCTGCGTCTCCAGGCTCGGAAACCGGAAGTTTTTTGGACTGGAGACATGACGTAATGCCACACCACTGCCTTTACTCCCCTCCCATAGACCTGAAGGGAGGGGGCGTGACATGACATCACGACATGACATGTCACTTCTCCAGTCCCAAAAACTTCTCCTTTCTGAGCCTGGAGACACAGCTCTGCACATAATGTGGTTGTTGCAGGGAGATCGTGGGGGGTCCCAGCGGCGGGCCCCCCGCAATCAGACATCTTATGCCCTTTCCTTTGGATGGGGGATAAAATGTCTAAAGCCGGAATACCCCTTTAAAGGGGTACTCAGCTGCAGAACACTTCATTCCCTACCTACATGATAGCGCATAAGCCAACTGCTGGGACCCCACTGCGATCTCTGCTCCTTGCATGGATTACGGTCTACCACTGCCCAAAGCAGTGGGCCCTTCCATGTAGCTCTATGGGATGACCGGACATATAGCGTTCAACGCACTCTGTGTACGGAGAGAGCCGGGGTGCTGGGTAGGAGATTGCGGGGGGTCCCAATGGTTGGACCCCTGCTCTATTAGAGAGTTCTGAGCTTCTAGGTGTTGATTCCCAGTGTGAGAGGACACGGGTAGGGCCAGACATGTGGGAGCTACAGGAGGACCAAGTCTGGGCTATAGAGCAGTAGGCTCAAAATTAATAGTTGGAGGCACTGTCCTCAGTTGAGCAGGCTTTTGTTTTATATAATGTGGACAGTGGTGCTGATATCTGTGGCTTGGGATGAAGAATAAATCTGGCTGAGGGCAGTTTAAAACAGACATTGCTTTGTTTCTACTGCTATTTGTGATGTGCCAACCATCTCAGACCCTGGAGATGGCTATAAGTTGTCACAGTAGTAATATGATTTAATTATATGACTAGTCATAATTAGGGATCGAATAAGACGAATCCGAATTTGTTACGAATTTCAGGAAAAATTTGCTTTGCAACGAATCCGAATATCGCCAAGATTCAATCGGACAAATTGCTTCAATAAACTTCATTTAGTGCGGTCCAAGCTCCAGGGATTTTAAGATGGTGGCTCCACATGTCAGGACATGGGGCAAGGAACTCTGGGAAGGCGGCAAGCTGGGTAGGATGGATGACCCTGAATCACATGCAGTATGCAGCCTATCAGCAGCCAGCCACCCCTGTGATGTCACAGCCCTATATAATCGTCAGCCAGCTTGCGGACAGTCACTTCAGCGTTTTATAGCAGAGAGAGAGAGAGAGGGACAGAGAGTAGTGTGTGTGGCACAGAAAAACATTTTTACAGCAGTGATTCACCTCAAGCCCAAATCCAGCCTAGAAGTACTGATAGGGAAGGGAGAGAGATTGAGAGAGTGAGAGAGAGAGTGCGATTTTGGGTGTACTACACAGTGACTGTGTGCTGCAGCACTGGTGTGTACAACAACTAAAAAGCTAATAGTAGACAGCCATTTAGAGTGAGCAGAGCACTAAAAGCCATAATAACCTGCTATTAGTGCCTAATAGAGGTTGCGTAGCAGAGTGTATTGTCCTCTATTAAGTGTAACCTGTGCGTACATAGGTGGTGTACGATTTTGTTACTGTTAAAGCCTTAAGGTCCTAGTTACTGTGAATGGCCAGCCAAAAGTACACCCTGGCTGCTGTTCTAGACAAATACTGTTTTAAGTATAGTGGAGCGTATTTTACTCCCCTAATAAGTACATATCATGTACGTACATCTATGTGGTGTACCATTTTGTTCCTGTTATAGTCCTAAGGGCCTAGTTACAATGAAAGGCCAGCCAAAAGTACAGTGTTGAAGACAAATACTGTTTAAGCGCAGTGGAGCGTATTGTCCTCCCCTCATATACGCACGTCAAGCAAAGAAGGGGCAGAACATGCACAGAGGAGTGGTAGAGGCAAAAATTCATCAGGTGCAGGCAGAGGTCACTGAAGACTAGTGGCGAGTGGCAGCAGGAATGGCAACGAGAGGCCTGAGCTCCCGGTATCAGCCAGCGGTCGCGTCTCGACCAGCAACCCATCTGCCATCATCGATTGGTTAACTCGGTCATCCACTTCATCACAAGTGACATCTTACACCCCCAGTCAACAGTCGGGGGTTTCCTCAGACACACCCCTCAGTTGGCATGGCCCGGGAGGATTCCCTATCCTCCCATTGCCTCTGTCCTATGCTGTTCCCTCCCCCACAGTATCTTATGCTGTGGGTTCAGCTCCACTATTTAGTGAGGACGATCTAGAGGACAGTCAGCAGCTACTGCCCATACAAAAATTGGAGGAGACATCAACTGCTTCCTATGCTAAGTTGGCAAGTATTGATGAGGAGAGTGACGTGGGAGGTGGTGTTGCAAGCATTCAGGCTCCTGAAGCAGACACTGTTGAGGAACCAGAGGAGGACATCAGTGATGTGCAGACACAACTCGATGATAATTAAGCCAATCGCAATTGGGAACCGGGTGCAGAAGGGGCTTCATCATCATAAGGAGAAGAGGGTTGCAGGTTGCCCGTGAGGCAGCAGCTGAGCCAGCAAGGTGGTAGCATGGTGGCAGAAGTGGGAAGTCCGGAGGCAAATGTGCTCGGGGTAGACCCCCTGCTTCGCGGCAGCCTACCTTCCTGGGAGGTAGTGGAACAGGGGTTCCTGGAGTCGGCGGCAGTAGCAGTCGATCAGTTCAGACTGTTATGGGGGGAAAATCAGCTACTTGGCAGTGTGGCATCCGGAGGATGTTAACCTGGCCACACGCAAGATATGTTGGCAGAAAGTGAAGCATGGCCAGGGTCCCAATGTTGGCACCACAGCCCTGCGACAACATATGCAGTGTCACCATAAAGCAGCCTGGGAGAACCGTGGTGCCGATGCGATGTTCCAGCCTGCTGCATCACTCAGTGGCACGCCGATCCCTGTTTCAGCCAGCCAAGGCCCCACCACTTCAGCCGAAGGTTGCTCTGTGTCACACCCATCTTATGTCGCTCCAGAGGTTCCTGCTCCTCCTACTTCGAGTCAGTCATTCCGCCAGCAATCCATCAGCGAAGCCATGTCCAAGAAAGAACAGTATGCGCCTCCTCATCAAATTACGCAGAAGCTGAAGGTGCTCCTGTCCAAGTTCCTGGTGCTGCATTCCCCCCCTTTTGAATTGGTGGACTCTGCACCTTTCAGAGAACTGATTGCTTGTGCCAAGCCGAGGTGGAGAGTCCCAGCCCTGCATTTCTTTGCGAACAAGGGAGTACCAGCTCTGCACAATTTAGTGGACCAGAAGGTGGGCCAGTCCTTGAGCCTGTCTGTGTGTACCAAAGTGGACAGCAGCTCCGACGTGTGGAGCTGTAACTGTGGTTAGGGAGAATACATGTCCTTTACAGCCCACTGGGTAAATGTGATTCCTGCACAGCCACAACAGCAACTTAAACAGTTCACGCCACTTCCACCTCCACACTCTCAGGCCATTTGTCCTGTGACTGTGTGCGAATCAACCTCCTCATCCTCCACCGTTTCCGCAGTCTCCACTGCATGGACAAGTCTCAGTGCCCCTCCAGCATACCATGTGTGCAGGGCGCAGTGGTGTCATGCTGTTCTTCACATTATTTTCCTTGGCAAACAGAGTCACACGGGGGAGGTACTGCTAAAAGTTCTTGAAGTGTTACCCCCATCAGCAAGGCATCTTAACAATGGGATGGAAACTTTGCATGCACTTCAGCCACTCGTACACAGCAAAGCACCAAAACACACCCTCCTTGAGCTGCAGCATCAGAATGGTATCCCCCAACATAGTCGCCAGGATTATGGAACGTCATTCCACTGCTTCATTTACTGCAACACATGTTGGAAATGATGGCTGGTCAGTGCACTGGAGACGTGGGGGCTGAACTGGAAGAGGAGGGGGTGGGGGACAGTGGAGCACAGTTAAGGTTTTGCAAAATGAGCGGTTTTTATAGTCATCTGACAGGAGAGGAGGAGCAGGAGCAGCCAGAGGAGCTAAAGGGTTATGAGGAAGGCAAGACAGAGGACCCAGACACACCGTGGCAGTATGCAGTGGAGATGGCACAAATGGCACAATGCATGCATTACGTGCTTGCGTAGTGACCTCTGAATTGTCACCATTCAGCAGCAGGATGACCTCTGGCTCTCCATCTTATTGGACCCTCACTACCGGCACAAAATGGGGGCCTTTTTTAAACCCACTGTGAGGGAGGACAAACTGACCTACTACAGAGACATCCTACATAATCAGTTGGCCGATGCATATCGGTGCCATCGTCCATCCTCTCCAAGGTCTGACTCGGGGGGGCCCTCTGCGCTCACCTTCCACTGCCATGTCTGCTGGGGAGGGGAGGGGTGGGGTGGCAGGAGTAGTATCGGCTCAATCAGTAGCAGCCTTAGTCTACATTCTCTGGTGAGTAGCTTTCTTCACCCGCATAGTGAAGCAACTCAGCAGCAGCAGGTAGACCTGGAGCAGGCCCTGAACCAGCAGGTGGTGGCATACCTTGACATGACCCTGCCAACACACTTTGAAGATCCGCTGGACTTCTGGGCAGCCAAACTTGATTTGTCCTGGCCAGCCAGTAGTGTGCCATCAGGGTGTTTAGTGCGGCGGGGGCCATAGTCACCACAAGGAGAACTCGTCTGTCCACAAAAAATATAGAAAGACTGACCTTTGTGAAGCTGAATCAGGCATGGATCCACCAAGATTTCCTCCCACCAATGCCTAATGCATCAGAGTAGATTGACCATAGTGCCACAACAACACTTCACAAATATGGATTTAAGGTGCTGCTCCCCAGTTACAGAAATTCCTCCGCATCAGACCACAAATAAGCATTGAGGATATGCATTAGCTAAAACTTAACTTCTCTGGATAAAATATATGGACCACAATTTTTATCTAAGAAAAGGAAAGGTGTGCAAAAAACACCATGTGCCACCTACACCACCAAGTATTCATGTGTTGCAAAGACCTCTAAATGGTGGAAGGGAACACTGTATGGTCCATTGTAACCGGTGGGGGTAAAATCTTCCCCGATCAGGCCCTACTCTCGCATTATTAATTCCCTTCTTTGCAAGTGTTACTCACCCTAAAAAGGGTGGCCCCACACAGGAACCTCTCCCTATTTTCCTGTGTGGGGCTGCCCTTTTTAGGGCAAGTAACACTTGCCAAGAAGGGAATTAACATGGCAAGAGTAGCGCCTTAGAGGGGAGGTTTTTACCCCCACCTGCTACAATGGACAATACGTTGTTCCCTTCCACATTTTCGAGGAAAGTGTTACTAGTCTTAACCACTTAAGGACCCAGGACGTCCGGGGACATCCTGGCACCCTGGGCTTTAAGGACCCAGGACGTCCCCGGACGTCCTAGCATTTTCCGGTCCCTGCCGCGCGCCAGACAGAGATTGGAAGCGGATGCCTGCTGAAATGCTTCGGCAGGCATCCAGGGCAAATACCGAGGGGGGCCATGTCGGCCCCCCATGTCGGCGATCGTCGCAAATCGCAAGGGAATTCGCCCCTGCGATCTGCGGCATTACCGGGCTGATCGGGTCTCTGGGAACCGACCGCCCGGTAATTTTGCATGATCCCGGTTGTCAGACAGCCACGGACCATGCTGAAGTATAGGAGCGAGGTGGCAAGCCTGCCACCTCCTCCTACCCCTGTGATTCTTAACCGACCAATCGCAGGGGGGGGGGCGGTTACTTCCTTCCACCCTGCCCAGCCCCTGGAAGTCTGGAGAGAATGGGAGGAAGACCGGAGGACGCGGCGGGGGACGGGGGAGTGCTCTAAAGATGTTGCCAAACTACTACTTCCAGCATGCCTGAGAATACTTGGAGTTGTAGTTTTGCAACATCTGGAGGGCTACAGCTTGGACACCACTACACAGTGGTCCCCAAACTGTTCTCCTCCAGCTGTTGCGTAACTACTACTCCCAATATGCCCTTCGGCTGTCTGGGCATGCTGGGAGTTGTGGTTTTGCAACAACTGGAGGAACACTGGTTGGGAAACAATGTCTGTTTCCTAACTCAGTGTTTCCCAACCCGTGTTCCTCCAGCTGTTGCAAAATTATAACTACCAGCATGCACTGATAGACCATGCATGCTGAGAGTTGTAGTTTTGTAACAGCTAGAGGTCCCCCCCCCCCACCCTGTGAATGTTCAGGGTACATTCACATTGACAGGGGGCTTACAGTGAGTATCGGGCTGCAAGTTTGCGATGCAGCAAATTTTACCCGGCAGCTCAAATTCGCAGCAGGAAACTCGCTGTAATCCCCCGCCCGTGTGACTGTACCCTAAAAACACTACACTACACTAACACAAAAATAAAATAAAAAGTAAAAAACACTACGTATACACATACCCCTACACAGCCCCCTTCCCCTCCCCAATAAAAATGAAAAACGAATGGTACACAACTGTTTCCAAAACGGAGCCTCCAGCTGTTGCAAAACAACAACTCCCAGTATTGCCGGACAGCCGTTGACTGTCCAAGCATGCTGGGAGTTTTGCAACAGCTGGAGGCACGCTGTTTGGGAATCACTGGCGTAGAATACCCCTATGTCCACCCCTATGCAAATCCCTAATTCAGGCCTCAAATGCACATGGTGCTCTCACTTTGGAGCCCTGTCATATTTCAAGGCAACAGTTAAGGGTCAAATATGGGGTATCGCCGTACTCGGGAGAAACTGCCTAACAAATTTTGTGGGGATTTTTCTCTTTTCACCTCTTATGAAAAGGTGAAGTTGGGGTCTACACCAGGATGTTAGTGTAAAAAAATATTTTTTTTACACTAACATGCTGGTGTTGCCCTATACTTTTCATTTTGACAAGAGGTAAAAGGGAAAAAGCCCTTCAAAATTTGTAATGCAATTTCTCCCGACTACGACGATACCCCATATGTGGGCGCAAATTGCTCTGGGGGCGCACAACAGGGCCAAGAAGGGAGAGTGCACCATGTACATTTGAGGGGATTTGCACAGGGGTGGATGATTGTTACAGCGGTTTTGACAAACGCAAAAAAAAAAATATATAAAAACACTCCATTTCGGAAACTACAATGTAATGAGGGGTGCAGTGAGAATTTACACCTCACTGGTGTCTGACAGATCTTTGGAACAGTGGGCTGTGCAAATTAAAAATTTTGTACAGCCCATTGTTCCAAAGATCTGACAGACACCAGTGGGTGGTAAATGCTCACTGTACCCCTCGTTACGTTCCTCAAGAGGTCTAGTTTCCAAAATGGTATGCCATGTGGGGGTTGTTTTGCTGTCCTGGCACCATAGGTGCTTCCTAAATGCAACATGCCCCCAAGCAAAATTTGCTCTCCAAAAGCCAAATGTGACTCCTTCTCTTCTGAGTATTGTGGTTCGCCCGTAGTGCACTTCAGGTCCACTTATGGGGTACCTTCATACTCAGAAGAGATGGGGTTACAAATTTTGGGGGGTCTTTTCTGCTATTAACCCTTGCAAAAATGTGAAATTTGGGGGGAAACATACATTTTAGTGAAAAAAAAACTTTTTTTTACATATGAAAAAGTCGTGAAACCCCTGTGGGGTATTAAGGCTCACTTTATTCCTTGTTACGTTCCTCAAGGGGTCTAGTTTCCAAAATGGTATGCCATGTGTTTTTTTTTTTTCCTGTCCTGGCACCATAGGGGCTTCCTAAATGCGACATGCCCCCCGAGCAAAATTTGCTCTCAAAAAGCCAAATATGACACTTTTGCTTCTGAGCATTGTAGTTTGCTCGTAATGCACTTCAGGTCAAATTATGGGGTACCTCCATACTCAGAAGAGATGGGGTTACAATTTTAATTTTTTTTTCTGCTAGTAATCCTTGCAAAAATGTGAAATTTGGGGGGAAACACACATTTTAGTGAGTGTTTTTTTTGTTTTTTTGTTGCTGTTCTGGCACCATAGGGGCTTCCTAAAGGCGACATGCCCCCCAAAAACCATTTCATAAAATGTACTCTCCAAAATCCACTTGTCGCTCCTTCGCTTCTGAGCTTTCTACTGCACACGCCGAACAATTTACATAGAAATATGAGGTATGTGCTTACTCGAGAGAAATTGGGCTACAAATATAAGTATAAATTTTCTCCTTTTACCCCTTGTAAAAATTCAAAAATTGGGTCTACAAGAACATGCGAGTGTAAAAAATGAAGATTGTGAATTTTCTCCTTCACTTTGCTGCTATTCCTGTGAAACACCTAAAGGGTTAAAACACTTACTGAATGTCATTTTGAATACTTTTGGGGGTGCAGTTTTTATTATGGGGTCATTTGTGGGGTATTTCTAAGATGAAGACCCTTCAAATCCACTTCAAACCTCAACTGGTCCCTGAAAAACAGTGAGTTTGAAAATTTTGTGAAAAATTTGAAAATTGCTGCTGAACTTTAAAGCCCTCTGGTGTCTTTCAAAAGTAAAACACGTCAATTTTATGATGCAAACATAAAGTAGACATATTGTATCTGTGAATAAAAAAAAAGTTTATTTGGAATATCCATTTTCCTTACAAGCAGAGAGCTTCAAAGTTGGAAAAATGCAAAATTTTAAAATTTTTCATCAAATTTGGGGATTTTTCACCAAGAAAGGATGCAAATTACCACAAAATTTTACCACTATGTTAAAGTAGAATATGTCACAAAAAACAATCTCGGAATCAGAATGATAACTAAAAGCATTCCAGAGTTATTAATGTTTAAAGTGACAGTGGTCAGATGTGCAAAAAACGCTCTGGTCCTAAGGTGTAAAATGGCTGGGTCCTTAAGGGATTAAAAAGGGCGTCCCCACACAGGAAACTCTTCCTATTTACATCTAAAAACCCTGGGAAATGGCAGTGTTTGTAGGTGGAAATAAAGAGAGTTTCCTGTGTGTGGCCACCCTTTTTAGGGCGAGTAACACTTGCCAAAGAAGGGAATTAAAGGGATACTCCGCTTCACAGCATATGGAACTCAATGTTCTGAATACTGGGTGTGGGCTTCTGTGTTCATGCCCGTCCCCTTGTGACGTTACACCCTGCCCCGTGACATCACGTCTTGCCCCCTCAATGCAAGTCTATGGGAGGGGGCGTGACGGCCGTTGTGCCCCCTTCCCATAGACATTCATTGAGGGGGCAAGGTGTGACGTCACGAGGGAGCCGGCGTGAATACATAAACACGCACCCTGCGTTCGGTACATTGAGTCCCGGACGCTGAGGAGCGGAGTAAACTTAAAATAGTGTGAGAGTAGGGCCTTACAGGGGATGTTTTTACCCCCACCGATTACAATGGACCATACGTTGTTCCCTTCCAACTTTTGAGAGGTCTTTGCATCACATCAATACTTGGTGGTGTAGGTGGCACATGGTGTTTTTGTACAACTTACTTTTGTTAAATAAAACAAAAACATTTTGGGTAGATATATTTTATCCCAAGAATATTATTAAAAGTTAAGTTTTATGTAATGCATATCCTCAATACTTGTGCACACCTGCCTCAGCTACCATTCTGATCCTGCCACCCACCTGATGCCATACATCTGATGTCAAGTTCTCCTTTTTTCACCCACCTTCGTCACCAGGTACTGGTATTGCCACCCACCGCCCCACTCTGTCACTGGGTCACTTTCAGGACTCCTGATGCTGCTGATGCCACCTCCAGACTGTCTCATTCTGCCACCATGTTCTCCTTATGCTGATGCCAGCTCTAGGCTGTCTCATACTGCCACCATATGTTCTCCTCATGCTGATGCACCTGCAGGTTGTCCCATTCTGCCACCATATGTTCTCCTCATGCTGATGCCAGCTCCAGGCTGTCTCAATCTGCCACCATATGCTCTCCTCATGCTGATGCCAGCTCCAGGCTGTGTCATTCAGCCACTATATGGTCTCCTCATGCTGCCGCCACCTCCAGGCTGTCATTCAGCCACTATATGGTCTCCTCTTGCTGCCGCCAACTCCAGGCGGTGTCATTTAGACACTGTATGGTCTCTTCCTGATGCCCCCAACTCTAGGCTGTGTTGTTCTGCCATATTATGGTCTCCTCATGCTGCTGCCACCTCCAGGCTTTGTCACTGTGCCGCCATGTGGATTCCTCATGCTGCTGACACATTAAATAAAACTTTTTAGGTTAATCTATTTGAAATCTTCAATTTAAATGTTAATAAATATCTTTAATCTTTTCAATTGCTAGGCCCTATGGTCTCATCAGGCTGTTGCCACCTCCAGGCTGGGTCATTCAGCCACTATATGGTCTCCTTATGCTGCCGCCACCTCCATGCTGTATGATTCAGGCACTAAATGGTCTCCTCTTGCTGCCGCCACCTCCACGCTGTGTCATTCAGCCACTATATGGTCTCCTCATGCTGCCAACACCTCCACGCTGTGTCGTTCAGCCACTATATGGTCTCCTCATATTGATGCCACCTTCAGGCTCAGTCATTGTGCCACTCTGTGACAGGGATTCTAATTACGACCCATCTAATCTGCATGTCATACTGAATAACAGTATTATTTCACTATCCCAGCACACTCCATATACATGTTACAGCAAGGCAAAGTGTTCTACACCCCTATTGAGGCTCTCTGTAGGCCAGAAATAGCCGTTTTTAATAGCAATTCAATTTGGACCGAACCAAATTTTTCCGGAAAATCAGGTGAATCGTCCGAATCGAATTTTTCAAAAATTCGCTCATCTCTAGTCCTAATAATAGCAGTCTACTATTCATCACTACTAAAATGTAGTTGTTGATGTTCAGTTGTATACTGTTGTTGTGGTTCTCATTATTATTATCACAAACACTCACGTTATAGTAATTGTTTTCTTGTTAGTAGTACAATAGTAATTGTTTTCATCATTATTCTTATCAGTTTAGTATTAAAGTAAAATTTGTTGTTTTCCATTATCATTATTTTATTATGGTAGTTGGTTGTGACGTTGGTGATGTTATAGTTGTAGCAGTATAGTCTTAATAGCAGCTAACCTTTTTATTATTTTTTATTATTCATTGTATTCTGTGTTTTTATGAGTTTTACTCTTACATTACAATGACTATTTTTACTATTATACTAAATTTGTATAAATAAATATTATTCAGCTATACTTGTAGTATTCTATACTAACCTTTACACTTTAGTGTCTAATCAATAATTAGTTTCCTAGCTGCCTTTTTAGGAGTTCTTATGACTTTTTAGTTTGTTGACTACATAATGATCGTACTGCTATGCATGGGTTGCTGTGCATGAATCAGAAAATCAGTCATTTGCAAACAGTGAGAATACACAGACACTGACAGTATTATTGGCAGGAACTACTTCTGGCAGGATCCTATGTGACAGAGAAGAACCTTTTCATTTACAGAGGAGGTCCACAAAATCAATTTAGTTTCACTTATTCTTTTCCACATAATAACCTTTGTTTGAGAGTAAATGAACTCGGCATGCATTACCGTGGAGCGTAGATCCCCAGCACTCCAAATAATTTAATTGCAGAGTCAGTTCTCTATTAGGGTGCCAGGCTTCCCAATCTTACACAAGGATTATGCGGGGACCTCGTTCTTAGACCCGTTGCCAGGATTCCCCACAGCAGAACCATCGTAAAGGTAATTGTGTGACTGGAACGTGTGTGATACATATGTTTGTCGGCTTTTTATTATTGTTAAACAGAGACAATTCATAATAGAAGCTTTTCATTACTGATCTGAGTCCAGTACTGTAAATGCAGATGTAGCTTTAATGTCTGTATACTAAGAAAACCCTTTCTAGGTAGGAGGAAAGGGATACTGTTTATAGGGGTTGTCTAATAGGGGGATCCCCTGCAGGATTGCACAGTGTTTGTACATTCAAAGTCTCTAGCATAAGTGACTTTTGGCAAGGGTATGTTATAAAGAAAATGCATTTGAGCAAGAGGAGCATGTGCATGTTAAAGTGATAGTGACAGAGGGGTTATGCAGATGCAAATAATATCCTGCAGTGTAACAATTGTACACCCCTTAAAATGATTTGCCTAAACACTACCTATTTTGTGGTTGTTTGTGGGACATTAGTATTAGATATTAGTATTTTAAAGGAAAACTGTCAGCCTGTTCACCCACACTAAACCCAATACACTTATTATTGTCGGTGAACAGGTTTCTATAGAGGGGTCACTTAGTTAAATTGCTCCAGTAGGTCTGGAGATACTAGCTTCCAAAGTTCCCTTCATTCAGAAAACTGCCTGCTGGAGGCGGCCCCCCTGTCCACATATGCCTCTCTCTGTCACCTCCTAATCCCGCCCCCGCACTTTGGATTTACATATTCTTTAACTCTATGTCCTAGTGATGTCACCAGTCACGTAAGCGCAGTGCTCTCTCAGCAGAGAGCATGCTGCAGAAGATTTTCCCCTGCTCACACATCCTGATAAAATCTTCCGGCACATGCGCTCTGCCAAGGGAGTGCTGCACTCACTAGGACGTGGAGTTGAAGAATATGAATAATCAAATAGCAGGGGCGGTGTTAGGAGGTCACATAGGGAGGCAGAAGCAGTTGCTCGTCCTTAGACTGCAAGCGGGCTCCCGACTTGAGCCCGCACCATACCAACCTGCCCTCAGCTGATTCCTGTAGGCTATTAACCCTTTAGATCGCCACGGTCAAAGCTGACAGTGGCATCTAAAGGGACCTTAAAAGACTCCCTGGGGGTCCAGTGGGGTGGATCATCCGCCCACAGCGCGATCGCGGGGGAGCTATCCTCTTCTGAAGTAGCCGGAGGGCTTACCTCTCTTCCTGTGTTGGCTGCGGCTCTGAGAATGATAAAGCCTGGCAGGACCAGGCTTCATCAATCAAGCGCAGAGCACACAGATCAATGTAGTTCTTTTGGAACTATATTGATCTGTATAAGGAATCTAATGATTCCTCCTAAAAGTCCTCTAAGGGGACTAATAAAGTGTAAGAAATTTTCTTTTATAAAAGTTTAACAAAAAAACACATTAACCCCTTCCATATTAAAAGTTTGAATCACCCCCCTTTTCCCAAATTCTATATATAAAATATATAAACAAAATAAAAATAAACATAAGTGGTATTGCCGCATGCACAAATGTCCAAACTATGAAATTATGATGTTAATTAAACCATACGGTCAATGTCGTTTACGTAAAAAAATACCAAAGTCCAAAATTGCATATTTTTGATCACTTTGTATACCCGATGGTCCATGCTATGAATCAGTCTGTAATATCTGCAGGTCCAAGGAAACATTCTGTAATAAAGGCAAATGGACAGTTAGACTAATCCCTAAGGTGTATCACAATTAATGCACAACCTTAAAGGGGTACTTCACTGGAAAACATGTTCTTTTAGATAAACTGGTGCCAGAAAGTTAAACAGATTTGTAAATTACTTCTATTAAAAAATCTTAATCTTTCCAGTACTTATCAGCTGCTGAATAATACAGAGGAAGGTCTTTTCTTTTTGAATTTCCCGTAGGCCTGACCCCAAGTGTTCTCTGCTGACACCTCTGTCCATGTCAGGAACTGTCCAGAGCAATAAAGGTTTGCTATAGGGCTTTGCTCCTACTCTGGAAAGTTCCTAAAATCGACAGAGGTGTCAGCAGAGAGCACTGTGGTCAGACAGAAGGGAAATTTAAATAGAAAAGAACTTCCTCTGTAGTATACAGCAGCTGATAAGTACTGGAGGGATTAAGATTTTCTAATAGAAGTAATATACAAATCTGTTTAACTTTCTGGCACCCGTTGATTTAAAAAAAAATGTTTTCCAGCGGAGTACCCCTTTAAATGTGTATTTGCTAACAGACAAGAAAATAACACAAATAAAAATTCAATGGGTCTCTTTGCTGACTCAAGGGGATAGTACAAATTTTGAGCTAACCTATTGCTAAAATCCAAGCTACCATTATCAGTAATGCCTGGTGTGCACATATATGCGGCATCCGGCCTGCAGACACCTGGTCCAAAAAATGCTGAATGATCCGTTTTTTTGATCCAGCGAACCCACGCCAGATGGCAGATATGCTGGATGGTCCATAGATCACTCACAGTACCCAGTTTCAGCCTATGGGGCAACGTATTGGATGTCTGAAGCGAAAGTTCTAGCTTGTGGCATACGGTGCTCCTATCCATTCCCATCAGGGACAGTGCCAGATTGCTGGATAGAGGTTATATGGATTATGCAGAAATAAAAAAAAAAAACACATAAAAGTACCAAACACAGCTTAGAGTGGAGCTATTTGTGAAGCTTAAAAACAACCCTTTTTTCTTACGCTTGGCAATTGCTTTAAAGGGGTACTCCGGCGCTTAGACATCTTATCCCCTATCAAAAGGATAGGGGATAAGATGCCTGATCGCGGGGGTCCCGTCGCTGGGGACCCCCGTGATCTTGCACGCAGCACCCCAATTAAAATCAATCCCCAGAGCATGTTCGCTCCGGGTCTAATCACCGGCGACCACAGGGCCGGCGGCGTGTGACGTCATGCCTCCGCCCCTGTGTGACGTCACGCTCTGCCCCTCAATGCAAGCCTATGGGAGGGGGCGTAATACCCCTTTAATACTCTATTCCCTGATGACATTCTGTTTATACCTGATCATAATTTTCTTGACTTGTCTTGACTGTTCTATACTAATATTTCGTCCCGTTTTTTTTAATTTTTTTTATTTAATCTGGATCGCTGATTTTCTCACTTAAAGAGGTACTCCGCCCTAGACAGATGCAGCTGAGACAGGTGGGTGCTACATGAGAGATTGCAGGGGTCCCCAGCGGCAGGATCCCGCGATCAGACATCTTATTCTCTATCCTCTGGATAGGGGATAAGATGTCTTAGGGCCAGAGTACCCCTTTAAGGTAAGGGTGTGTTCACAAAGCAGAAAATTGAGTGCGTATTTGAAAACCTGAGCTTAATTTCCTGGAAATGCATCACAAATCAGTGCAAATGCTGCCCTTTTTCACATTTGGTTTTTGTACCCCTCCATTCTGTTCTGGGTTTTGACTATGTCTTTGCTTTATCCTTTGACACAAAATCAAGATATTTATTCTCGACCTGGCTAAATACCATTGGACTCCCATTGCTGATTGGAAGTACTAGTTCAGTGTTTCATCTGTAGTTGTACATAAATTATCCACACATTTATTTGCACATCATTTAAATGGGTTATCTGACCAAAGAGCAGCACCAGCATTCATGCGCCCTGCATGGAATGTGGGTGATGCACAGAGATCGCGGGGGGTCCCAGCCCCCCCGCTATCAGACATATTATCCCCTATTCTTTGGATAGGGGATAAGATGTCTTTGGCCGAATAACCACTTTTAAGGGGCACAGACTTTGATACCTTTTGGACAAATGAAAAATCACCTCTGAACTTGCTGTAGGATGTCACGTTTCTAAGGCAAGGCAAATTTGTATATATTTTTTTATGTTTGCCCACTTTTTTTGTGCCTTTTTCAAAAAAGGCGCACATGGTAAATATCTTCCACTGCCGTGTCAATAATGATTTACTGCATTTCACAGTCAGTTTTGCAGTAAGTGTCTATTTTGAAATTGTGCAAAATGTTTACGCAAAACATTTTGTGCCAAATTACAGCCAAAAAAAATGTCAGGAAGGCAATGATAACTCTCTTCCCCTTAGATCAGACTATTCTCAATTTATGACGAGGGGCATGGCTGACCCCTGCAGCGCGAGAACAGCGTTGCGAACATTTGCCGCCGAACGCTGGCCAGAGTACCACCCCTTTTAAAGCGGTTTTCCCATGAATAAAAATAGGAGTAAACTAATGTATCATGTGAAATTAAACAGATTTCAAATGTAAAAGCTACTTTTAAATATACTATTTGAGAGATACTTATAAATACTGCATGTTTTTTTGTTACATTTAACATATGGAATCCACTAGTGGTCACACATGTTCAGGACAGACCAGAAGATTTCTGCTGAACTGAAGTATTGGTATTTGGTCTTCACTGTTCATGCAAGCAACGAGGGTTGTGAGAGTTTGAGCCTCATTTACTAAGCTGAAACCGACCAGTTTTTGTCGGGTTATTTTGGCGCAGAGTGTCTGCGCCAGTGTGCGCCAGGAAAATCCAACAAACCAGACATTGCACTGTGAAAAGCTGAAAAGAGGGTGTGGTCTGTCGCAAAGGGGCGTGACTAGCCCAACAAAGACAAAGGGGAGTGGTTTCATAACCCGACCTATTTACTATTGAATTCACAAAAAATCCTGTGAATTAATGGCTTGAAATTTCCACCTAGAAAAAGCTGGTCAGAAAATGTTCCCGACTTTTAGAGAGGAATCATTTTAGAGAGGAACATTTCCCACTAGTAAAAACCCGACAATCTTAGTAAATGAGGCCCAGTGTGTGCAATGTCCCAAAAAAGAAACAAACAAAAAAAAAAACAGGGTCATAGTTCAGAAAGGAAACCAAAGTAATCCTATTGATGGGTAAGACGAACAGTAAAGAGATGTGCTGTTTTAGGGTAAATAAAGTTACATTAGCACTTTAAAGTACTGTACATTAGAAATCAGATGCATACCACATTCATAATTTCACTTGTTGACTACCGTATATACTCGAGTATAAGCCGACCCGAATATAAGCCGAGGCCCCTAATTTTACCCCAAAATCCCAGGAAAAGTTATTGACTCGAGTATAAGCCTAGGGTGGGAAATACATCATCCCCCCTGTCATCATCCAGACCCCCGTCATTAACACCCTCATCATCATCACCACCTGTCATCATCCCCCCTTCATCATCACCGCCTGTCATCATCCCCCCTTCATCATCACCGCCTGTCATCATCCCCCCTTCATCATCACCGCCTGTCATCATCCCCCCTTCATCATCACCGCCTGTCATCATCCCCCCTTCATCATCACCGCCTGTCATCATCCCCCTTCATCATCACCGCCTGTCATCACCCCCCTTCATCATCCCCTTGTCATCATTCCCACCCCCTTCATCATCCCCTTGTCATAATCCCACACCCTCCCTTCATCGTCCCCTTGTCATAATCCCACACCCCCCCTTCCTCATCCCCTTGTCATAATCCCACACCCCCCTCTTCATCATCCCCTTGTCATCATCCCACACCCCCCCTTCATCATCCCCTTGTCATCAGCCCCCCCCCACCTTTATCATCACCGCTTGTCAATGTCTGATACAGTGGTCTTCTGCGGACCTCCAGATGTTTCAAAACTACAACTCCCAGCAAGCCCGGGCAGCCATCGGCTGTCCGGGCTTGCTGGGAGTTGTAGTTTTGAAACCTCTGGAGTTCCGCAGGTAAAAGACCACTGCGGCCTTCGACATCATCCAGCCCCCCCTCTCGCCCCCTTTAGTTCTGTACTCGCCTCCGCTTGGCGGTACGGTGCTCCGCTGGTCCGGTGCTGCAGGACTGTCCGGTGGGGAGGTCGTCCGGTGGGATAGTGGTTCCGGGCTGCCATCTTCACCGGGGGGCCTCTTCTCCGTGCTTCGGGCCCGAAATAGAGGCGTTGCCTTGACGACGATGCAGACGGACGTTGGTAATGAACGTCCCCCTGTGTTGTCATCAAGGCAACGTGACTATTCCGGTTCCGAAGCGCGGAGAAGAGGCCCCCCGGTGAAGATGGCAGCCCGGAACCACTATCCCACCGGACGACCTCCCGACCGGACAGTCCTGCAGCACCGGACCAGCGGAGCACCGTCCCGCCGAGCGGAGGTGAGTACCGAACTAAAGGGGGTGAGAGGGGGGGGCTGGATGATGTTGAAGGCCGCAGTGGTCTTCAACCTGCGGACCTCCAGAGGTTTCAAAACTACAACTCCCAGCAAGCCCGGACAGCCGATGGCTGCCCGGGCTTGCTGGGAGTTGTAGTTTTGAAACATCTGTAGGTCCGCAGGTTGAAGACCACTGAGGGCGGAGAGTTCACTCGAGTATAATCGTACTGAAAAACTCGGCTTAAACTCGAGTATATACGGTATATTAAAAAGAACACCAAGAACAGTATCCCCGCATCATGAAAGTCACCCACCCCAATGTCCTGTATTAAAAGGATTTTCATTTTTAAGAAATTTTTATTTTTATTTTGGATGCATTTAGTAATAAGTGAGATGCTAGAGTCAACATCTTCTAGAATTACACTAATTTAAGCAATGTGATGCGATGACTAATTCCTTCTTCCTGTCCTATTACTGTACGCACTCTGCTGTAAGCTTAGTTTGCTTCATTTCAATAAAATTGTGGCATGATGTGAGTTAAGATGGACACAAAATGTATAGGATAATTTAATACAGTATATGTTAGTGTATATTACTATACACTTAGCAGCCACATGACCACGACAATTAAAATTTTACCATTTGATATGGTCATTTGACTTAAAGCGGTTTCGTCAGCTTATAATGTGATGCCATATCAACGGAAAATTCCATAACTTATGGAAAAATGACTAACCAAAAATGAAGGGGAGGCAGTGCTGTTGCAGCATCATGTTCCCTTCCTAGTTTTCTCAGTACAGTGGTATTCTAGCCAACTGGCGATTCAGGCAAATTCAGGTAGCCGATTCTCTTGAAGATTAAACAATGAACCAGATGCGGTGCTACCCCAGGACTATTGGGGTCATATTCAAAACTCTTCACATCAAAAACTTTGAGTTTTGCGCCAAAATTTTGGTGCAAAAAAGTTCACATTGAATAATCAATGTGTTTTACATGAGAATTATCCAAGGTTTACACTAGTCACACCAGTTTAGCAAAAATAGGCGAGGCTATGTAAATTTCATATTTTACATGATATTTTCAAAGGCTAAGTTCCCCCTTTTATTTTTTATTTTTTTATTTTTTTTTGCAAAAACACAAAGAAAAATGCCAAATCTGCCCCATGGTGTCTTTTTCAGTTTAAAAACTGTTAAGACTGTGGCATTTATTGTCAATGAAGTCTATGGGAGTGACAAAACACCAAGAAAAATGCCATGTGGGTTTTAACTTTGGTGTTTTTGCAAGAGTTTTTTTATTCTTTTCTGGGCTTTAGCGATCCAAAAAAAGAGATGGAGATACTTTTTTTTTTTTCCTATAAAATATCGAAGGGTACAATAAAAAAAAAATACAGTAGGGAGGGAAAAAATTTTATTCAACGAAATGTATATTTTTTTAGAACAAATTGTTTTTCATTTTGTTTAAACTTTTTTTGTAATGTGTTTAATAAAGTGTGTGTGTGTGTTTTTTTTTTTTTACTTTTTTACTTAATTTTTAAAATTTATTAGGTACTACTTCTACTCTCAGCATGGAACAGACTATTCCATGCTGGGAGTAGCAGTACCTGTACTAATAGATCGTCCTGAGTGTCAATTCTGACACCCGTTGTGATCCTCCTGTATAATCTATGGAAGCGGGTGGCACGGACGCATCTCCGCTCCCCTGCAGATTCATATTTCCTGCTGAGAGCTCTCAGCGGAATATACAGATCTGTGATGTAAAGATAACTTCACATCACAGTCTACAGTTCCGGGCAGGGGAGCGGAGAAGTGCAGCTGGCCGTCCGCTTCTATAGCTTATACAGGACGATTGCACCCACTGTGATCTGTTCTTAACTGCAGGTGCTACTGCTCCCAACATGGAGCACACTCTGCTCCATGCTGGGAGCTTTAGTACCTGCATTAATAGACAGATCGCAACAGGTGTCAGAAGTAACACGCGCTGTGATCTGTCTATTAATGCAGGTACTACAGCTCCCAGCATGGAGCCCATCAGCAGCCAGTCACCCCTGTGATGTCACAGCCCTATATAATCGGCAGCTATATTGTGGCCAGTCACTTCAGCCTTTCACTGCAGAGAGATAGATAGGGACAGACAGCGCTGTGTGTTGCACAGAAAAGCTTTTTTCCTGCAGCGATTCACCTCCTAGTCAAATCAGCGTTCTGTTGCACAGCGAGAGAGGGACAGAGAGTAGTGTGTGTTTCACAGAAAAGCATGTGAGTGCCATTTTGGGTGTCATACACACGACTGTGTACTGCTGGTGTTGTGCACAAATACTTTTTAAGAGTACTGTAGTGCATTTTTCTCCCCTCATAAGTGCATACCACATACCTACATCTAAGTGGTGTACTATTTTGTTCCTGTTAAAGTCTCAAGGGCCTGAATACTGTGAAAGGCCAGGCAAAAGTACTCACCAGCTAGTTTTGTACACAAATACTTTTTTAAGCGTAGTGGAGTGTATTGTACTCCCCTCATATACACACTAAGCATGTCAGGCAAAGAAGTGCTAGGACGTGCACAGAGGAGTGGCAGAGGTCTAAATTCATCAGGCAGAGGTCGCAGCAGACTAGGGGTGAGTGGCAGCAGGAGTCGCAGCAAGAGGCCTGAGCTCCCGATATCAGCTAGTGGTTGTGTCTCGACCAACAACCCATATGCCGTCATCGATTGGTTAACACTGCCATCCAGTTCATCACAAGTGATATCTGACACCCCCAGTGAACAGTTGGTGGGTTCCTCAGACACAACCCTCAGTTGGCATGGCCCACGAGAAGTCCCTGTCCTCCCATTGCCTCTGTTCTATGCTGTTCCCTCCCCCACAGAAGTATCTTATGCTGTGGGTTCAGCTCTGATATTGAGGATGATCTAGAGGACAGTCAGCAGCTATTGCCCATCCAAGAAGTGGAGGAGACATCCGCCGCTTCCTCCGCAAGGCGGGCAAGTAGTGATGAGGAGAGTGGCCTGGAAGGTGGTGTTGCGAGCATTCAGGCTCCTTAAGCAGACACTGTTGAGGAACCTGAGGAGGACATCAGAGACGTGCAGACACAACTCGATGATGATGAAGCCGATCGCACTTGGGAGCCAGGTGCAGAAGGGGCTTCATCATCATAAGGAGAAAAGGGTTGCAGGTTGTCCATGAGGCAGCAGCTGAGCCAGTAAGGGGGTAGCATGGTTGGCAGTCAGCATGGTGGCAGAAGTGGAAAGTCTGGAGCCAAACGTGGCCAGGGTAGACCACCTGCTTCGCGGCAGCCTACCTACCTGGGAGGTAGTGAAACAGGGGTTCCAGGAGTCGGCAGCATTAGCAGTCAATCAGTCCAGATTGTTGGTGGGAAAATCAGCTAATCGGCGGTGTGGGAGTTTTTCATTAAGCATCCGGAGGAGGTTCACATAGCCACATGCAAGATATGTTGGCAGAAGGTGAAGCGTGTCCAGGGTCCCAATGTTGGCACCACAGCCCTGCGTCAACATATGCTTCACCACCATAAAGCAGCTTGGGAGAACGGTGGCTCCGATGTAGTGGTCCAGCCTGCTGCATCACACAGTGGCACGCCGCTCCCTCTTTCAGCCAGCCAAGGCTCCACCACCTCCAATGGGAGCTGTTTGTCATACCTTCCTTCTGTCACTCCAGATGCTCCTGCTCCTCCTACTTTTAGTCAGCCATTCCGCCAACAATCCATCAGCGAAGCCATGTCCAAGAGACAACAGTATTCGCCCACTCATCCAATGGCACAAAAGCTGAATGTGCTCCTGTCTAAGTTGCTGGTGCTGCAGTCCCTCCCTTTTCAAGTGGTGGACTCTGCACCTTTCAGAGAACTGATGGCCTGTGCGGAGCCGAGGTGGAAAGTGCCAAGCCATCATTTCTTTGCGAAGAAGGCAGTACCAGCCCTGCACAATTTTGTGGAAGAGAAGGTAGTCCAGTCCTTGTGCCTGTCGGTGTGTATCAAAGTACATGGCAGCGCCGATGTCTGTAGCTGGAACTACAGTCAGGGACAATACATGTGCTTTACGGCTCACTGGGGGAATGTGGTTCCTGCATAGCTATAACACCAACTTGAACAGGTCACGCCGCTTCCTCCTCCACGCTCTCAGGCAGTTGGTCCTGACAGTGTGTGACTCTGCCTTCTCATCCTCCACCATGTCCTCAGCCTCCACTGCCCAGACAAATCTCAGTGGCCCTTCAGCATACCATGTGTGCAGGGCATGACTGTGTCTCTCTGTTTTTCACATGGTTTGCCTTGGCGAAGAGTCACACCGGAGAGGAACTGCTAAATGTAATTCTTAAAAAATCTGAGCATGGCTTACTCCACGAAAACTGGAAATGGGAACCATGGTGACTGACAACTGGAAGAACATCTTACATGTGCTGCAACTGGGAAGGCTGAGCCATGTGCCCTGCATGGCACACATGTTCAATCTGGTTGTCAAGCAGTTCCTGAAGTGTTCCCCCCCCATTTGCAAGACATCCTAACAATAGGAAGAAAAATTTGCATGCACTTAAGCCACTCATACACCGCAAAGCACACCCTCCTTGAGCTGAAGCATCAGAATGGTATCCCCCAACATAGTCTGATTTGTGATGTTGCCACATGTTGGAATTCCACCCTCCATATGTTGGACCGACTGTACGCACAGAGAAAAGCCATCACCGATTTCTACATGATCCAAGCGGATAGGGGTACTCCCCTGTGTAACTTCAATGTGACCCAGTGGCAGCTCATATGTGACACCTGCCATTTGCTCAGGCCCTTTGAGGAAGCCACATTATTAGTAAATTGCCTGGATTACGGGATGAACGTCATTCCACTGCTTCATTTCTTACAACACGCGTTGGAAATGATGGCTAGTCAGGGCACTGGAGACGTGGTGCCAACATCTCACGGCCACATGAGCACTGTGGGGGCTGAACTGGAGGAGGAGGGGGAGGACAGTTTAGGTTTCGCCAAATGGGTGTTTTTTTCTAGTAATCAGACAGGAGAGGTGGAGCAGAAGCAGGCAGAGAAGCTAGAGGGTTATGAGAAAGGCGAGACAGAGGACCCAGACACGCCGTGGCAGTATGCAGTCTAAATGGAGGCAGGGAGTCCCTCCGAGTCACTTGCACAAATGGCATGATGCATGCTCACTTGCTTGCTTAGTGACAGCCGAATTGTCACCATTCAGCAGTGGGATGGCTTCTGGATTTCCACCTTATTGGACCCTTGCTACTATCACAAAATAGGGGGCTTTTTTACACCCACTGAGAGGGAGGACAAAGTGACCTACTACAGAGGCAACCTAGTAGTCAGTTGGCCTATGCCTATCAGCACCATAGTCCATCCTCTCGCAGTTATTAATCGGGGGCCCCCTGCACTCACCTTCCACTGCCATGGCTGCTGGGGTGGCAGGAGCAGTACCAGCTCCATTAGCAGTAGCCTGAGTCTAGAGTCGCTGATGGGTAGCTTCTTCACCCGCATAGTGAAGCAACTCCTCAGCGGCAGGTAGACGTGGAGCAGGACCTGAACCACCAAGTGATGGCATACCTTGACATGACCCTGCCAACACACCTTAAAGATCCGCTTTACTTCTGGGCAGCCAAACTTGATTTGTGGCTGCAACTAGCACAGTTTGCCCTGGAAAAGCTGGCCTGCCCGGCCAGTAGTGTGCCATCAGAGCGGGTGTTTAGTGTAGTGGGGGCCATAGCAACCCCAAGGAGAACTTGTCTGTCCATGAAAAATGTGGACTGACCTTTTGTGAAGATGAATCAGGCATGGATCAGCCAGGATTTCCACCCACCAATGACTGATGCATCAGAGTAGATTGACCATGGTGCCACACCAACACTTCACAAATATGAATAGTGTAAAACATGTTTAAGGTGCTGCTCCCCAATTAAAGACATTCCTCGTCATCAGACCACAAGTAAGTATTGAGGATATGCATTAGGTAAAACGTAACTTTTCTTAAAGGGTACCTCTCATCAAATAAACTTTTTATATATTTTAGATTAATGAATGTTGAATAACTTTCCAATAGCATGTTAATGAAAAATATGCTTCTTTCTATTGCATCTTTCCCGATCAGTCCTGTCAGCAAGCATTTGTGACTCATGCTGGAGTCCTAAACACTCAGAGCTGCCAGCCTGCTTTGTTCACAGCCAAACAGGCTGTGAGCAAAGCAGGCTGGCAGCTCTGAGTGTTCTCCTTTGTGAACAAAGGAGACTGGCAGCTCGTAGTGTTTAGGACTCCAGCATGAGTCTGACATGCTTGCTGCCAGGACTGGTAGGGAGACTTCTAGTGGTCATTTCTTCAAAGTGGAAAATTAAATAGAAAGAAGCATATTTTTTTTTAATAACATGCAATTGTAAAGTTATTCTGCATACATTAATCTATAATATATCAAAAGTTTTTTTAATGAGCGGTACCCTTTAAGATAAAATATATGTACTAAAAGTTTTTTTTTTTTAAACAAACAAAAAGAAAGGTGTGCAAAAAACACCATGTGCCACCTACACCACCAAGTATTGATGTGATGCAAAGACCTCCAAAAGTTGAAAGGGAACAACGTATGGACCATTGTAGCCTGTGGGGGTAAACACCTCCCCTGTAAGGCCCTACTCTTGCATTATCAATACCCTTCTTGGCATATGTTACTTGCCCTGAAAAGGGCAGCCCCCACACAGGAATCTTTCCCTATTTCCCCTTACAAACACTGCTATTTCCCAGGATTTTTAGGTGGAAATAGAGAGAGTTTCCTTAGTGGCGCTGCCCTTTTTAGGGCGAGTAACACTTGCCAAGAAGGGAAATAATAGGGCGAGCGTAGGGCCTTAGAGGGGAAGTTTTTACTCACACCTGCTACAATAGACAATACGTTGTTCCCTTCCACCTTTTCAAGGAAAGGGTCACTTGTCTTAAAAAGGGTAGCCCCACAAAGTAACCAATCCCTATTTACACCTAAAAACCCTGGGAAATGGCAGTGTTTGTATGTGGAAATAGGGAGAGGTTCCTGTGTGGGGCCACCCTTTTTAGGGCGATTAACACTCGCCAAGAAGGGTATTAATAATGCGAGAGTAGGGCCTTACAGGGGAAGTGTTTACCCCCACCTTTTACAATGGACCATACGTTGTTCCCTTCCACCTTTTAGAGGTCCTTGCATCTCATCAATTCTTGGTGGTGTAGGTAGCACATGATATTTTTTGCATACTTTTCCTTTGGTTTGATTTAAAAAAAAATGTTGGGGCCATATATTTTATCTTAAACATATTATTAAAAGTTAAGTTTTACGTAATGCATATCCTCAATACTCACTTGTGCACACTAACACTTTTACAAAAGAGAAAATTTTCTTCTGCCTACCTGCCTCAGCTACTATTCTGATGCTGCCACACATCTGATGTCAAGTTCTCCATTTTTCACCCACGTTTGTTACCGGGTACTGGTATTGCCACCCACCACACCAATCACTTCTGATGCTGCTGCCACCTCCAGGCTGTATCATACGGCCACCATATGTTCTTCTCAAGCTGCTGCAAACTCCAGGCTGTGTCATTCAGCCACTATGTGGTCTCCTCGTGCTGCCGCCACCTCCATGCTGTGTCATTCAGCCACTATATGTTCTACTCATGCTGCTGCCATCTCCAAGCTGTGTCATACAGCCACTATAAGGTCTCCTTATACTTTTGCCACCTCCAGGCACTGTCATTGTGCTGACATGTGACTCCTTGTTTAATTTGGTCTTTTGTAACCACAGTATTTATTCAAAGTAAATGCTGGGGCCCGGGACATTAAACTTTGGAGTGTAATATAAAATTTAAATTCCAAAATCTTACATTTTAAATTTCAAAAATTCGATCTAATCTTTTCAAGACTGAGGCCCTATGTTCATCGACGTCATACATTAGCTGTGGAATTACCACAAGAATCCAATGAACCATAACTGATTAACCCCTTAATGACCAAGAGCGTAAACATACCTGCCAGGACCCGCAGCTAATACCAGACATCACCAATCGGGCTGATGTCCGGTACTAACCCTTTAGACGCCGCGATCAAAGTTGAGCACGGCGTCTGAAATGGAAGAAAATCGTTGACGGTTAGCTCAGTGTGCTACCTGGTCTCCCGCTGTCTGATCATCACTCTGCTGCTTCATGCCTGAGATCCAGCCTGGAGCAGCAGAGCACCGATAACACTGATCAATGCAATGCTATGGCTATCAGTGTCTGCAATCAAGGTATTGCATGTTATATTACCCTATGGGGGCTATAACATTGGAAAAAAAAGTGTAAAAAAAATAGTTAATAAATGTGATTTAACCCCTTCCCTAATAAGTTTGAATCACCCTCCTTTTCCCATAAAAAAAAAGTAAATAAACATATGTGGTATCGCGGCTTGCGTAAATGTCTGAACAAAGAAAATATAGTGTTAATTAAACTGCAATGGTTAATGGTGCACACGTAAAAAAATTCCAAAATTGCATATTTTTGCTCACTTTGTATACCCTAAAATTTTTTATAAAAGGCGATCAAATAGTCCCATCAAAACGAAAATGGTACCAATAAAAACTTCAGATCATGGTGCAAAAAATATGTATATATCTCCGTATATGGAAAAATAAAAAAGTTATAGGGGTCAGAAAATGAAAAAAATTTACACATACTAATTTTGGTGCATGTAGTTATAATTTTTTTAAGTTGTAAAATAAAACCTATATAAATTAGGTATCCTTGTACCCATATGGACCTACAGAATAAAGATATGGTGTCGTTTTCTACTGAAAAGTGTATTGCATAGAATCGGAAGCCCCCAAAAGTTACAAAATGGCGTTTTTTTCAATTTTGCCCCACAAATGTATATTTTTCAGATTTTGCCATAACTTTTGTGGTGAAATGATGTCTGTCATTATAAAGAACAATTGGAGGTGCAAATAATAAGCCCTCATATGGGTTTGTAGGTGCAAAATTGAAAGTTTTATGATTTTTAGAAGGTGATGAGGAAAAACGAAAATGCAAAAACTTAAAAACCTTATGTCCTTAAGGGGTTAAATGAAACATTTGCTGTTCCACAAAGAATAAGACAGGGGGGGGGGGGGGGCATCTGGGGGCGCTGAGAGGCACAGGCTAGAACAGTACCCAGAATGGGTACTCAAAAAATTTGAATAAATTCTAATTAAATTAAATAAAAATTACATAAGAAATCTATTTATTCTCTTTAATTTTGCCACCATATGGTCTCCCTGCTGCCACATCCAGACACTCTGCAGCAGTGATTCTAATAGCGATGCCTGTAATCTGCATGTCATACTGAATACCAGTATTATTTCACTAACACAGCACATTGATAGTGATAGTGATTCGCCGCAAATGAATTCAGAATGAAACAAATTTTGGGGGGAAAATTCGGTGAATTGGCTGAATCAAATTTTTCAAAAATTCGCTCATCTCTAGTCGCTGCAACTGAACTCATATTTATACAGTTATCGCTTGTCTGGTCACTAGTAATCATGGAATATTACATAAGAATTTGGTGACAAATTTTGCAATTTTTGGCATGAAAAAACTAGTGGTACGAAAATCAACTCTCACATATTTTCAAAGCAGCACAAGAGACATTTTAAAATGTGAGGAGAAAAAAAAAGGTTTCATTATTTTCGCTGTAACAGTAATTACTATCGTTTTTTAATATCTCCCCCTGTGTCTCCTTGATTCTCTGCTTTAGTGATGGCCTATTCTAGTCAGGGCTGGTGCAAGGATTTTTGTCACCCTAGGCAAAAGCTAATTCTGCCACCCCCTTGACTCCGCCCATTGGCCTGACCTTTGACACGCCCCACCTTACTACTAAGGTTACACACTGTAACAAGCCCCCCTCCTCACGTAATTGGCATACTACTGGGGTGACACACTGGCGATGGAGGGACAGTGACGCAGTTGGAATGTCATGAGGCAGGAGCCACACGATTTGAGTGATCAAGCCTGTCTGCCTCCGAGGACCACGGCGCTGCTGCTGAAAGCAGTACTCATTTGAGGCAGACAGACATGATCGCTCAGGATCGCCATCACTGCACACTGTCCAGTAAGGGGAGATATATCTAAACCAGTGCAGAGGAAAAATTGACCAGTTGCCCACAGAAACCATTCAGATTGCTTCTTTTGTTTTTAAAAGGCCTCTAAAAAAATAAAAGAAGCAATCTGGTTGCTATGGGCAACTGGGCAACTTTTCCTTTACACAGGTTTGCCTACTATACAGGCAAAGAGAGAGCTTTGGCCAGCATTTTAAAGGTGAAAATATGTGTTATAACTAAAAAAAATTTACAACAAATTATTAGAAACATTTTTATTCTTTAGTAAGCTATAAGATATCAAAAGTTTAGTTTAGAGAGTGCCCATTTAAATCGAAGATTTTGAATAAATTCACAAGTTTAATGCCCCAGGTGCCTGAAGCGTATACTTTCAACTAATACTGCATGACCACAAAACCCAATATAACTGCACAGTGGCAGTAGCCTGATGAGACCCTGGGGCCTCACAACTGAAAAGATTAAAATTATTTTGTAAAATGTAAATTGAAGATTTTAGATAGATTTAAAGTTTAATTTAATGTGCCAACAGCATGAGGAGACCATATGGTGGCACAATGACACAGGCTGGAGGTGGCAGTAGCATGAGGAGAACATTATGTGGCAGAATGACCCAGCCTGAAGGTGGCAACAGCCTGATGAGACCATAGGGCCTCACAATTGAAAAGATTAAATATATATATTTTTTTATTTATATTGAAGATTTCAAATAGATGATCCTAAAAAGTTTCATTTAATGTGCCAGCAGCATGAGGAGACCACATGGCCACGGTGTGTGTGGGTCCTTTGTCTCGTCCTTATCACCCTGTAGGTCCGCAGCCTGCTCCTCATCTCCTGTCAGATGACTATAAAACCACCCATTTGGCAAAACCTTGCCTGTGATCCACTGTCCCTCCCCCCCTCCAGTTCAGCCCCGCCATGGCTCATGTGGCCATGAGATGTAGGCACCACGTTTCCAGTGCCCTGACCAGCCATTGTTTCCAACACCTGTTGTAGGAAATGAAGCAGTGGAATGACGTTGTTCCTCCCGTAATCCTGGTGACTGGCTAATAATGTGGCTTCCTCAAAGGGCCTGAGCAAATTGCAGGTGTCACGTATGAGCTGCCACTGGTTCACATTGAAGTTACACAGGGGAGTATCCGCTTGGAACATCAAGAAATCAGTGATGGCTTTTCTCTGTTCGTACAGTCGGTCCAACATATGGAGGGTGGAATTCCAACGTGTGGAAATGTTGCAAATCAGACTATATTGGGGATGCCGTTGTGCTTTGTGGTGTACGAGTGGCTGAAGTGCATGTAAAGTTTCCTGGCCATTGTTAGGATGTCTTGCAGATGGCGGGAACACTTCTGGAACCACTTGACAACCAGATTGAACACGTGTGCCATGTGGCGCGCAAGGCTCAGGTTTCCTTGTCGCAACTCAGACAAAATGTTCTTCCCGTTGTCAGTCACCATGGTTTCAATTTCCAGTTTTTGTGGAGTAAGCCATGATTTGATTTCTTCATACTCACTTTTAGCAGTTCTACCCCTGTGTGACTCCACCTGCCAAGACAAACCATGTGAAGAACAGAAGAACAGCGTGACACCGCCGCTCCCTGCACACATGGTATGCTGGAGGGGCACTGAGACTTGTCCTGGCAGTGAAGGCTGAGGACACTGTGGAGGATGAGGAGGCGGAGTCACACATAGTCGCAGGACCAACAGCCTGAGAGGGTGGAGGAGGAAGCGGCGTGACCTGTCCAAGTTGCTGTTGTGGCTCTGCAGGAACCACATTCACCCAGTGGGCTGTAAAGGACATGAATTGTCCCTGACCGTGGACAAAGCTCCACATGTCGGCACTGCCGTGCACTTTGGTACGCTTTGGTAGAGTGGGGTGGTGGGTGTTAATACCAGTACCCGGTGACAAAGGTGGGTGAAAGAAGATCTTGGCATCAGATGTGTGGCATGAGGCAGGTGGTAGGATCAGAACCATAGCTGAAGAAGGTAGGCAGAAGAAAACGGTCTCTTTTGTCAAAATGTTAGTGTGCACAAGTAAGTATTGAGGATATGCATTACGTAAAACTTTATCTTTTAATATTATTCTTAGAATAAAATCTATGGACCCAAATAATTTTTTTGAAATCTAACAAAAGGAAAGGTGTGCAAAAAACACAATTTGCCATCTACACCCCAAGTATTGATTTGATGCAAAGACTATTATAGGGTGGAAGGGAACAATGTATGGTCTATTGTAACAGGTGGGGGTAAAAACTTCCCCTGTAAAACCCTACTCTCGCACTATTTATTCTCTTCTTGGAAAGTGTTACTTGCCCTAAAAAGGGCAGCCCCACATAGGAACCTCTCCCTATTTCCAACTAATAACCCTGGGAAATGGCAGTTTATTTGGTGGAGTGGAGTGTAGATAAGTGGGTTGGGGAAGAGCAGGTAGGTCCCCTCCATTAAACAGGTTCCTTCACATGGTTCCCCCATTATGGCAGTGCCACGAATAGGTAGGTGCCACCAAAAAGTAGGTCCCCATGTAGATAGCTGCCCCTTGTAGGCAGTAGCAGCCTCCTATAAGTAGGGGTAACTCCCTGTAGGAAGGACCCATTGTAGAAAGTAGCCCCCATTTAGATGGTAAAAGTCCCCTGAATATAGTTACTGCCAACCGTATATAGCACGAGCAGCTCCTCTTTAGGAAGTAGTAGCAGTTCCCTTTAGGTTGTAGTTGCTGCAGTAGTAGCAGTATCTATCATATATACACACACACATACATCATACATACACACATTATACATTCAACCATCTATCATACATACACACATCATACATACATCACACATCACACATCATACATTCATCATACATTATACACACTTACAACATCATATCTACATACATACGCACATAATACATACCCATTTATTATACACACACATCATACATACATCATACACATACAGTATACCACATCAATAGTAGATAGGGAAGGCTCCCTGTACACTGCTGAGAAAGACAACTGGCACCTATACCTGCAGTGCCCAAAAAGAAAAGAATAATAAAAGAAATGGCGCTCAAAAGTTATATGGACTACTGGTGAAGATAAAAATTGTAACATAAAAATGTATTAAATAAAATCATACAATAGTAGAATAAAATAAAACACAACCATAAGTCTTCCTTTGGTGAGCCACAGGGCCCTTGTGATGCACATAGGGTTAGAATCATACAACCTAAACAAAAATATATAAAGTATATACTATATATAATAGGTGCAAATAATGAAATGGTACCTAAGACTGCTAAAAAAAAAAAAAAAAAAAAAAAAAAAAGGAAAATTTAACGCGATTAGTAAGTTAGTAGATATGGCATTCTGGACCCTGTGGTCCGCACATCATTATACCTAGGAGATCCTTTATAGGGATGGCCATTGACTATCTCTATAAAGTATTTCCTAGGTATAATGATGTGCGGACTACAGGTCCCAGAATGCCATATCTGCTAATTGAGTGTAATTTTCCGGTGTTTTATTTTAGTATCTATAAGCAGTACCATTTTTCATTTGCACATTTTATATATAGCATATGTTTTATATATTTTTATTTAGGTAGTAAGATTCTAACCCTAGGTTCATCAAAAGGGCCCTGTGGCACGTCATACATACATACTTCATGCATACACACAACATATATACATCCATTTAAAATACTTCCACTCCCCCCCCCCCCCCCCCATCCTTGGTCTCCTTACCATGAGTCGTGGCCGGCAGCACGGAGACCAGAGGCAGCACTCACAACTGAAGTGCGCTGACTCCTCTCCAACCTCCATTTCTTCACCCCCAGTGAGGAGCAGGTGCCCCAGTATGCTGAGGACCTGGGAGGGAAGGTTCACTCAGGGGAGCGCAAGCAGTGCCCCACTCCTCCAGTAGTATGATGAGGAGGGGAGGGGAGGTTGTGTAAATAAGTGAGTGGAGCGCATGCAGCAATCCTCCAGTAGGATGGGTGTTAGTGGAGTGCTGCCTGCTGCGCTCCACCAGCACTGGTGATCTCAGTGGAGAGCAAGCAGCACTCCATAAGTATTATGAGTTGGGGTTGCTGTTAGTTGAGCGCTGCCCGCTGCGCTCCACTAGTATCATCGGCCGGGTCGGTGGGTTGGTGGAGCAGAGATGGTGGTATAATCTCTCAGTAAGTGAATTAAACTCTAGTTTGCTGACACGGGCTGAAGTGCGCCCCCTTGAAAGTTTGCTATAGCCGACTGCCTCCTTGGCCTATAGGAATAACCGGCCCTGATTCTAGTAATATGCTATAAATTTCTAACATAGGAAGGATCATTTAAAGGTTAAAACCAGCAAATAAGGATAATCTTTGTAAAAAAAAGTAGGTATGTGTTTTTCATTCAAATATTATATCATTTTTGTGTTTCCTGTAATTACTGTTAAAGGGGTATTCTAGGCCAAAACTTTTTTTTTTTTATATATATCAACTGGCTCCGGAAAGTTAAACAGATTTGTAAATTGCTTCTATTAAAAAATCTTAATCATTCCAATAGTTATTAGCTTCTGAAGTTGAGTTGCTGTTTTCTGTCTAACTGCTCTCTGATGACGCACGTCCCGGGAGCTGTGCAGTTCCTATGGGGATATTTTCCCATCGTGCACAGCTCCCGAGACGTGACATCATCATTGAGACAGAAAACTTCAGAAGTATTTTTTAATAGAAGTAATTTACAAATCTGTTTATCTTTCCGAAGCCAGTTGATATATATAAAAAAAAGTTTTTGCCTGGAATACCCCTTTAATATAAAGTTTCTACATTGTAGAAGTTTGCAGTAGAAAACAGTTCAGCTGTAGGTGTCTGTTTAATTTCATGAGATCCATAAATAGCCTTGTCTATGTTTATAGAGTATAATGGTGTTATCCTGCCTTATCTAGGCCCCCTCCTCATGTAGACTGTGACAGAATATATCCAACTTTACATAGGAAAGCTGACAAGTGAGCTGCAAAACGCAAGAAATTATTGTGACAACATTGGTGTTTGCAACGCTGCCTTCATTCTGGAGAAAAAAAAACCTTAAATGACGGCAAACCCCAATGACATCAAGCTATACATTTTTATTTTGTTATCACTGATCTTATGTTTGATTGTGGGGTGCAAACATTTTTTTCTGATGTACTTGTCCTAAAAAGTATATTTGATTTTTAACCCCTTTTAAATCCCATGAACATTTTAACTTTCCAGATTCCATGGCCAATTGCAGCTGTGGCATTTTGAAGGTTAATTGACAGGTGTTTGGTTTTGTCATGTCTCTGCAATGTTTTTTTTTCTTTAAATATATATTGAAAATAAAAATAAAATCACCTAATTAAAAAAAAAAACAACAAACAAAAAAAGTAATTGGTGTTCAACGTGAAAATGGCTTTTAGAATATAGGAAGAAAAAAAATGCATAAAGATTTACCCTATAAAAGAGCATTCCATGCTATGACCTCTTTGGAAGAAAAAGATATTTATTTATAAATAAATGAAGAAATTTACTAATTATGAATTCATGTCTGTACCTATGACCACTCGCCTTACAGCTAACAAATTTTTATAATCTGGGGATTTTTGAAAATTGCAGAATGTGGAAATGATGTGGGAGCTATGAGACCCATTAGGCATTCTGGAATATTTGCAGAATAAAAGCCAAATCAGCTCAGTTCCTTTGGGTAAAGACTGAGCTAGAATGTCTAAAAAAGATTGACACATATATCTATAATATATATAATATCTGGTGTGTGTGTGTGTGTGTATCCATTTTATATTACACACCCTGGTGCCATCTTTTTCCAGCACATTAAAGAGATATTCAAGGTCTTTTTATTTGACTATGCTACAGGGGCTGTAAAGATATTGTAGTTTACAATATAGTGTCTAGACCTTTGCTTGATGGCTGATCTCGCAATTCTTATGTGATCTTTGCCCTAATGTTAATTTTAGCAGCATACAAAATGAGTGCCATCTCAGGTTTTCCCCGGTTGCAGTGCAGCCCGAGCAGTGGCATTACTAGAGAGGTGAAGGGGAGCACACCACACTGGGTGACAACCCCCCAAGCGTGGTGTGACACCACCAAGCAGTAAGCCATCCCGCTCCACCATTCACTCTCGCATGCTGCGAGCCCTTCATGCTTGCAGCGTGTGAGCCGCAGGAACGAAATCCCCGGCAGGCGGGCTCAATGATGTGACGTCATCGCATCTGCTCGAAGATCCCATCCCTGCGGCTCACACGCAGCAAGCATGAAGAGAGCTGCTCATGGGAGCATGGATTAGGTCAGTTTAACTGTAGTTTTTTTTTATATTTGGTGCACTATGGCACTGAGGGATTACTACTAGAGAAGAGCGAATTTTTGAAAAATTTGATTCGGCCGAATATTTAAAAAAAATTTGGTTCGATACAAATTTTTTTGTCGTGAATCGCAATTAAAAACTGATATTTCCAGGCTACAGAGAGCCTCAATAGAGGTGTAGAAAACTTTGTCTTGTCGTAACACGCATATGGAGTGTGCTGTGTTAGTGAAATAATACTGTTATTCAGTATGACATGCAGATTACAGGAATCGCTATTAGAATCACTGTCGCAGAGCGGAACAATGACAGAGCCTGGTAATTGGAATGAGTAAACTTTAAATCCTTTTTTGAGGACCCATTGGAGGGCAAGTCTGGTGCTAGCAACCAAGGTAATTCCAGCTCCAATAATGTATAATTGCTGCAGTGTTTAAGTTGATGCAGTAAAAAAGCTCATACTTGTATCTTGACATATGGAAGACAAAAAAAGAGAACACGGAGCGCCTCATAGAATATTATCCTTCGTTAAAAAACAGCTATATGATGTATATAAACAGGGTGCTCACCTGTATAGGTTGTGGGTTAGCCACAACACTATTATACATTAATCAATCCCTTTCCGGGGAGAAAGCCAGGAACATGCAGCACGTAGACTAAGACCGGGTTGGACTAGACATATGCCCACCCGTGGTATGTAGACAAGGAAAAAGTAAAAAAAAGGGCTCCAGTTGCACAATAAGTCCCCTTAAGTGCTATGAATGCACTAGTCAGTCATGTAGAGTAAAAAAGCTACATTTATTAGTCCATAACAAGCGCTTTCGGAGTCTGAACAACTCCTTCAGGTTTAAAGACTATTGCGCAACTAAGGGACTTATTGCGCAACTGGAGCCCTTTTTTTTACTTTTTCCTTGTATACCTGTATCTTAAAATCGAGCTGGCAGTCCACCATGAGGCCAGCTACCACCTGTCCCAACCCCTGCCTCTCAGTGCACCCCCATGCTCATGACTTGAACAGGGAGGTACTGCAGAACCAGCAACTTGGACAGGAGCACATTCAGCTTCAAAAGACCCTTTAAAAGACGCATTATTGAAGGTAACAGAAAATCGCACTAGACTTGTCACTAAAAGCAGAAAAAGGAAGAGACCACAGCAGAAGTGGCCAAAATCATAAAAAACTAAAAGCTAGCATTTAGTAATTATAAAACAACCCAGAGCAATAAATAAAGGGAAATCTACAAGATTAGGCAGAAAGAGGCCAAGCAAGCCATAAGAATTTCTCAAGCGCAGGCAGAAGAAAAACTAGTTCAGTCTGTGAAAAAAGGGGATAAGACATTCTTCAGATATATAAATGAAAAAAGGAAATTAAAACGAGGAATAACTAAATCCAAAACAAAGGAAGGAAGGTGTGTAGAAGAGAATAAAGGGCTAGCCGACTGCCTTAATGAATACGTCTGTTCAGTTTTTACAGAAGAAAAAGAAGGATAAGGACCTACATTAGGGAGGAAAACTAAGGAATCATTTAATGCATGTGTCTTTACAGAGGAAGAGGTTCTACATTTGCTGTCTAAAGTGAACACAAATAAGTCACAGGGGCCTGATGGGATACACACACAATTATTAAAAGAGCTTAGTGGTAGCAAAACCGTTAACAGATTTATTTAACCTATCACTGGTAACAGAAGTTGTCCCGGAAGATTGGAAATTAGCAAATGTTGTGCCCATTCTCAAAAAAGGTAGTAGGGAAAAATCAAGCAACTATAGGCCAGTAAGTCTGACATCAATAGTGAGGAAATTAATAGAAACCCTACTAAAGGATAGGATTGTAGAATATCTAAAATACCATGGTTTGCAAGATGAAAAACAACATGGGTTTACTTCAGGGAGATCATGTCAAACAAATCTTATAGATTTTTTTGACTGGGTGATTAAAATAATAGATGACGGGGGGGGGGGGGGGGGGGGGCAGTAGACATCGCATATCTAGATTTTAGTAAGGCTTTTGACACTGTCCCACATAGAAAACTTATCAGTAAACTACAGTCATTGAGCTTGGACTCTCATATTGTTGAGTGGATTAGGCAGTGGCTGAGTAACAGATAACAGAGGGTTGTAGTCAATGGAGTATATTCAGAGCAAGGTCTTGTTACCAGTGGGGTACCTCAGGGATCTGTACTGGCAGGCCCGTCGCTACCGGACCGGCAAACCAAGCAATTGCTTGGGGCCCCGAGCTGGCTGGGGGGTCCCGAGCAGAGCCGGTGCTTGCCCGTCCTGTAGCGACGGGGCACTTGGGGGCCCGCACATTTCAATGAAATTACCTTTTTGTAGGGCGCGGGCCCCTTAAGAAACAAAGCGGCGTGAGGTGAAAAATTCAAACCGGCACCGGACAGGTCAGGGGCTGATTGGAGTAGAGACGTCACGTGCCCCGCGCAGGCACGCACGTCTACACCAATCACCTGACCTGTTCTTGCTTACGTCCCCACACGAACCTCCAGCATCCTCCGTGCAGTGACAGGAGCAGCAGCAGACTCACGCCGCTGCAACTATCCCCGGCAGGGTAAGTAAACTGGCGCGGGGGGCAGGGGAGGATTGTATGGTGGTTAGGGGACAACAATGGTGATGAGAGGTGTGTGTGTGTGTGTGGGGGGGGGTGTTATGGGGGTCATAAGAGATGCTGGGGGGTGTTTATGGGGGTCATGAGAGATGCAGGGGGGTGTGATGGGGGTCATGAGAGATGCAGGGGGGTGTGATGGGGGTCATGAGAGATGCAGGGGGGGGTGTTATGGGGGTCATGAGAGATGCAGGAGGGGTGTTATGGGGGTCATGTGAGAGATGCAGGGGGGGTGTTATGGGGGTCATGTGAGAAATGCAGGGGGGTGTTCTGGGGGTCATGTGAGAAATGCAGGGGGGGTGTTATGGGGGTCATGTGAGAGATGCAGGGGGGGTGTTATGGGGGTCATGTGAGAGATGCAGGGGGGGTGTTATGGGGGTCATGAGAGATGCAGGGGGGGTGCTATGGGGGTGATGAGAGGTGCCCCCCCCTGCACCTCTCCTCATCACTCCCCCCCCATAACCCCCCCTGGTTATAATAGTCATGAGGAGAGGTGGGGGGGGGAGTTACAGTAATGATGAGGGGCGGGGGGTGATGAGGACACAGAGGATAAGAGGGGGTGTATATGTATATATGATGTGTATGCATGTGTGGCAGTCTTGTATTCAGTGGATACAGTGTGGAGCAGCATTATATTCAGGGTACAGTGCGGGGCAGTATTATATTCAGGGTACAGTGTGGGGCAGTATTATATTTAGTGGGTACAGTGTGGGGCAGTATTTTATTTAGGGTACAGTGTTGGGCAGTATTTTATTTAGGGTACAGTGTGGGGCAGTATTATATTTAGGGTACAGTGTATAGCAGTATTATATTTAGTGGGTACAGTGAATAGCAGGATAATATTTAGTGGGTACAGTGTATGGCAGTATTATATTTAGTGGATACAGTGTGTGGTAGTATTATGTTTAGTGGTTACTGTGTATAGCAGTATTATATTTAGGGTACAGTGTGTGGCAGGATTATATTCAGGGTACAGTGTGTGGCAGCATTATATTCAGGGTACAGTGTACACTGATGAGACCTCACTTGGAGTATTGTGCATAGTACTGGAGACCGTATGTCCAAAAGGATATAGATATATAGATCTAGAGAGAGTTCAGAGAAGAGCTACTAAACTAGTACATAGATTGCAGGATAAAACTTACCAGCAAAGGTTAAAGGACCTTAACATGTATAGCTTGGAAGAAAGAAGAGACAGAGGGGATATGATAGAGACTTTTAAATGCATAAAGGGAATCAACACGGTAAAGGAGGAGAGCATATTTAAAAGAAGAAAAACTACCACAAGAGGACATAGTTTTAAATTAGAGGGGCAAAGGTTTCTGCAGTAATATCAGGAAGTATTATGTTACTGAGAGAGTAGTGGATGCATGGCATTGTCTTCCTGCAGAAGTGGTCACTGCAAATACAGTGAAGGAGTTTAAACATGCATGGGGTAAGTGTAAGGCTATCCTTCATAAAAGATAGGGTCAGGAATTTTTCATAGGATTTCGATTATTGGGCAGACTAGATCGGCCAAATGGTTCTTATCTGCTGACACATTCTATGTTTCTATGTTTCTATGACTATGGCTTTTAGTGCTCACCCTAACTGGCCCCTTATTAGCTTTAGAGTTGTAGTACACCCCAGTGAAGCAGTACAGAGCTGCTGTGTAGTACAGCCCAGTACAGCATTTTTAGGCACTAAAAGCTGGTGACTATGGCTTTTAGTGCTCACCCTAACTGACCCCTATTAGCTTTAGAGTTGTAGCACACCCCAGTGCGCCAGTAGAGAGTTGTGTAGTACACCCAAAAGTGTACTCTCTATCTTTCTCTTTCTTTCTTTATCTTTTTCTTTTTCTCTCCTCTCTCTCTTTTCTCTCTCTTTTTTTCTCTCCTCCTAATTTGGGCTTGTGGTGAATTGCTGCTGTAAAGCTTTTTTTTCTGTAGCGCACACACACACTGCTCTTTCTCTCTGCAATAAAACGCTGAAACGCCTGACTGCAGCTGGCTCTCAATTATAGAGGGCTGTGACATCACAGGGGCTGGCTGGCTGCTGATGCTGCATACCACCATGTGATACAGGGTCATCCGTCCCACCTTCCCAGGATTCCTTGCCCCATGTCCTCACACGTGGATCCGCTTTTTTAGCCCCCCAGCCTGCAGATAATGGAGTCCATGAAGCGATTCGTTAAAATGAATCGCGGCGATATTCGGATTCATTATGAATGAAATAATCTCTAATTATAACAACTTGGGAGGCATTATATGTGAGGATCATATTCTGTGATCCCCACATACAATGCCTCCCAAGTTGTAATAATTAGAGATGATTTCATTCATAATGAATCCCAATATCGCCGCGATTCATTTTAACGAATCGCTTCATGGTCTCTATTTGATATATATATATATATATATATATATATATATATATATATATATATATATAATATTAAAAACAATGCAGGTGGAGGAGCACCGTATATCAGGATTTAAAATCCGTGTGGGTGCCAAACTTCGGGAACAGACCACATCCCAGAAATACTGAAGAAAGGTAGAAGCGGCACTCCAACTTGTAGGTGAAATAATCACAAAATGTATTCACACATCTGTGCAGGCAACGTTTTGGCTCGACAATAGAGCCCTTCTCAAGCAAAGTTAACATTGTATAACAGTGATATATATCAGCCCCCTAATTACACATGTAAATGAGGAGGGGTGTGTCATACCAAGCGTAAACAATAGTGTACATAATACTCAATGGACCACAATCAGTCAGATATACAGTGTAAGGGAGAACATTCATATGTTCTCCTATATAGTGACAACCTTCTCGTAGTGACAACATACTTAGATATGTGTAAAAGAGTGTAAAAACATAAAAGTCCATAGTAGGTCTGGTTCCGAGGGCGGAGCTCACCTGATGACTGAGATCCCGCGGTCCAATGCTCTTCCACCTTCATGTGTCACGTTGTGTTTGTAAACAACAGCACTGCGCAGGTGCCAGATTGCTGTATCTGGTGCTTGCCGGAAGTCGTCAGCAGTCACGGGTTCATGCGTATAGTCGCTTAGATCTGTACGTGTCCCGAAAAGGTGCGCATGCGCCATAGCTTCTTGGACATGCACTGCACCATCTTGAGTGATGGCATAATTCAGGGCAAACGTACAGCATGGAAAACACACAGGGTAACCATACTACTATATTATTATTGGGGCAAGCATCAGACTTTTTAAATAATTATACATATATTTCTATTGTCATTTAAACCTAAATAAAATAATATTGTAAGAGGTATGTCACACAACAGTATCATGGGTTCCTCACTGGGCCAACCTGAATTATGCCATCACTCAAGATGGCGCAGTGCATGTCCAAGAAGCTACAACGCATGTGCACCTTTTCGGGACACGTACAGATCTAAGCGACTATACGCATGAACCCGTGACCGCTGACAGCTTCCGGCAAGCACCGGATACAGCGATCCGGCACCTGCGCAGTGCTGTTGTTTACAAACACAACGTGACACATGAAGGTGGAAGAGCATTGGACCGCAGGATCTCCGTCATCAGGTGAGCTCCGCCCTCGGAACCGGACCTACTATGGACTTTTATGTTTTTACACTCTTTTACACATATTTAAGTATGTTGTCACCACGAGAAGGTTGTCACTATATGGGAGAACATATGAATGTTCTCCCTTACTGTTACGCCTAGCGCTCCGGGTCCCCGCTCCTCCCCGGAGCGCTCACGGCGCCTTTCTCCCTGCAGCTCCCCGGTCAGCGCTGACCGGGAGCGCTGCCCTGTCATGGCCGTTGGGGATGCGATTCGCACAGCGGGACGCGCCCGCTCGCGAATCGCATCCCAGGTCACTTACCCGTTCCCGTCTCCTGCGGTCATGTGCTGGCGCGCGCGGCTCCGCTCTCTAGGGCGCGCGCGCGCCAGCTCCCTGAGACTTAAAGGGCCAGTGCACCAATGATTGGTGCCTGGCCCAATTAGCTTAATTGGTTCCCATCTGTTTCCTGGCTATATCTAGTCTCCTCCCTTGCACTTCCTTGCCGGATCTTGTTGCCCTAGAGCCTAGTGAAAGCGTTTTTGTGTGTTTATACCCTGTGTACCAGAACTTTGCTATCTCCCCTGACTACGAACCTTGCCGCCTGCCCCCGACCTTCTGCTACGTCCGACTTTGCTTCTGCCTACTCCCTTGTACCTCGCCTATCTTCAGCAGCCAGAGAGGTGAGCCGTTGCTAGTGGATACGACCTGGTCACTACCGCCGCAGCAAGACCATCCCGCTTTGCGGCGGGCTCTGGTGAAAACCTGTAGTGTCTTAGAACCGGTCCACTAGCACGGTCCTCGCTATCCCTCTCTGGCACAGAGGATCCACCTCCTGCCAGCCGGCATCGTGACAGTAGATCCGGCCATGGATCCCGCTGAGGTTCCCCTGCCAGTTGTCTCTGATATCGCCCGACAGATCGCCCATCTAACCCACCAGCTGTCGGAAGTGTCCACCATTGTGCGCCAACATTCGCAACTTCTTCAGCAATCATCTCCTTCGCCAGCTCCTGCACCTCCTCCGCTGCGAGTGGCCACTCCTAGCCTCCACCTGTCCTTGCCGGACAAATTTAATGGGGACTCTAAGTTTTGCCGTGGCTTTCTTTCGCAATGTTCATTGCACCTGGAGATGATGTCGGACCTGTTTCCCACTGAAAGGTCTAAGGTGGCTTTCGTAGTCAGCCTTCTGTCTGGAAAAGCTCTGTCTTGGGCCACACCGCTCTGGGACCGCAATGACCCCGTCACTGCCTCCGTACACTCCTTCTTCTCGGAAATCCGAAGTGTCTTTGAGGAACCTGCCCGAGCCTCTTCTGCTGAGACTGCCCTGTTGAACCTGGTCCAGGGTAATTCTTCCGTTGGCGAGTATGCCGTACAGTTCCGTACCCTTGCTTCAGAATTATCCTGGAATAATGAGGCACTCTGCGCGACCTTCAAAAAAGGCCTATCCAGTCGCATCAAGGATGTGCTGGCCGCACGAGAGATTCCTGCCAATCTGCAAGAACTCATCCATCTAGCTACCCGCATTGACATGCGTTTTTCTGAGCGACACCAAGAGCTCCGCCAGGAAAAAGACTTAGATCTCTGGGCACCTCTCCCACAGTATCCGTTGCAATCTACGCCTGGGCCTCCCGCCGAGGAGGCCATGCAAGTGGATAAGTCTCGCCTGACCCAGGAAGAGAGGAATCGCCGTAAGGAAGAGAATCTTTGTCTGTACTGTGCCAGTACCGAGCATTTCTTGGTGGATTGCCCTATCCGTCCTCCACGCCTGGGAAACGCACGCACGCACCCAGCTCACGTGGGTGTGGCGTCTCTTGGTTCCAAGTCTGCTCCTCCACGTCTCACGGTACCCGTGCGGATTTCTGCTTCAGCCAGCTCTTCTCTCTCAGCCGTGGCCTGCCTGGACTCTGGAGCTTCTGGAAATTTTATTCGAGAGTCCCTAGTGAATAAATTTCGCATTCCGGTGACCCGTCTTGTCAAGCCACTCCACGTTTCCGCGGTCAACGGAGCCAAGTTGGATTGCACCATACGTTTCCGCACGGAGCCCCTTCTTATGAGCATCGGATCTCATCATGAGAGGATTGAACTTTTGGTCCTTCCCAATTGCACCTCGGAAATTCTCCTTGGACTTCCCTGGCTTCAACTTCATTCCCCTACCCTGGATTGGTCCACTGGGGAGATCAGGAGTTGGGGGTCCTCTTGTTCCAAGAACTGTCTAAAACCGGTTCCCAGTACTCCCTGCCGTGACCCTGTGGTTCCTCCTGTTTCCGGTCCCCCTAAGGTCATTAAGGACTCTGCCTGCCACAGGAAATGCCCCTCCCCCCCTCCCAGTCCCGTCAGGCAAGCCTCTGTGCCACCCCATGGCCCCCGTCCTGGTGTCACACTGCCCCGTGCCAGGTCTCGCCCTCTGCCCTCTCTCCCCATTCCTACTCCTGCGGTTCTGCCTGCCGTTGAGGAATCCCTCCTTCCTTTCCCGGTGTCCTCATCCCAGGGGAGGCAGTTACCCGATAAAGAGAAGGGGAGACCTAAGGGGGGGGGTACTGTTACGCCTAGCGCTCCGGGTCCCCGCTCCTCCCCGGAGCGCTCACGGCGCCTTTCTCCCTGCAGCTCCCCGGTCAGCGCTGACCGGGAGCGCTGCCCTGTCATGGCCGTTGGGGATGCGATTCGCACAGCGGGACGCGCCCGCTCGCGAATCGCATCCCAGGTCACTTACCCGTTCCCGTCTCCTGCGGTCATGTGCTGGCGCGCGCGGCTCCGCTCTCTAGGGCGCGCGCGCGCCAGCTCCCTGAGACTTAAAGGGCCAGTGCACCAATGATTGGTGCCTGGCCCAATTAGCTTAATTGGTTCCCATCTGTTTCCTGGCTATATCTAGTCTCCTCCCTTGCACTTCCTTGCCGGATCTTGTTGCCCTAGAGCCTAGTGAAAGCGTTTTTGTGTGTTTATACCCTGTGTACCAGAACTTTGCTATCTCCCCTGACTACGAACCTTGCCGCCTGCCCCCGACCTTCTGCTACGTCCGACTTTGCTTCTGCCTACTCCCTTGTACCTCGCCTATCTTCAGCAGCCAGAGAGGTGAGCCGTTGCTAGTGGATACGACCTGGTCACTACCGCCGCAGCAAGACCATCCCGCTTTGCGGCGGGCTCTGGTGAAAACCTGTAGTGTCTTAGAACCGGTCCACTAGCACGGTCCTCGCTATCCCTCTCTGGCACAGAGGATCCACCTCCTGCCAGCCGGCATCGTGACACTTACACTGTATTTCTGACCGATTGCGGTCCATTGAGTATTATGTACACTATTGTTTACGTTTGGTATGACACACCCCTCCTCATTTACATGTGTAATTAGGGGGCTCATATATATCACTGTGATACAATGTTAACTTTGCTTGAGAAAGGCTCTATTGTCGAGCCGAAACGTTGCAGATGTGTGAATACATTTTGTGGTTATTTCACCTACAAGTTGGAGTGCCGCTTCTACCTTTCTTCTATATATATATATATATATATATATATATATATTTCCCAGCAGAGAATACTTCCTTTAATTTTACCTTCAAATAAGCATTTTCAAATTATACTTTAATTTTCCAGAACTCCTTCAATGAAATTGTTCATGTAGCTAGTATATATTCATGAACACAAATCTTACAGATATAATATCGTCTTATTTGTTCCCTTTTAGAAGGTTCAGTAAAAATCAGAGAATTAATTGTAAAGTCATATACAAAATTAAATGTGATTTACATTCCTTGTGAATCAAATCTATATGTAAATGTTTCGCAGGTTAATGGAAGTTTAATTTACATGAAATCTAATTATAATTAGTCACCGAGCAGAATCTGCTTGATAATTTTGGAGTGGATAGATCTCTATTGATGAACTAATGTAATTAAGATTGGATGACAGTCTGGAGAGGGGAAACTTTAACAAAACTACAGAATACAATGATAAATTATACGGTATATACACTTGTACTAGATTATTTATGAATTAAAGAGAGAATTAAAGGAGAATTACCAGAAGATCTACATTATAATATAGGATGATCTAAAAATATTGGAGCATTTCGGTCAATGAACTCTTGTGTCCTAAGTGTAGATCCTTCTGTGCTTATATTTAAGGCAGAGGGAGACAAACCTCATTTGAATGCCTTTTTTTAAAGCGGAATTCTGGGATTTTTTTTTATTATTTGACTATGCTACAAGGACTGTAAAGTTAGTGTAGTTCATAATATAGTGTCTGTACCTGTGTTTGATGCAATTCTTGTGGGATTTTTGTCCCAGTGTTTATTTTTAACAGCATACAAAATGTTTTCCCAGGTTGCAGTGCGGCCCAAGACATTACATTAGTAGTCAGGTGTTCAGAGAGAGCCTGTCTGCTTCAATGGGAGGAGCAACAGCTAGTGGGAGGAAGATCATTTTGCAAGGAATTGTAGTTAAACAATAGCTGGAGGCACTCTGGTTAGAAAAGGGAGCACAGGTGTGTTTCCTAATGGGTGGGGTGGCTGATGTGTGGGAGAGAGAAGTGACCTCACACAAACAAGGAATCATGGGACTTGTAGTTGGAGTGGGGAACTTCAACAGGAAATAGCCATTTCAGGAAAAGATAGCCACAGCATGGTTGACTCAGAACATAGCCATTTAGCTCAAACACAAGCATTAATTCTTCCTAAGCATATCCATTACTGTCTGGCAGGTAAGTACTAAAATCACCTTATGTGGATAACCCCTTTAACTACTTGTGACCGCCTGTAGATAATTTCCTGGGCTTTCAGCAATAGCTCTGCACAGCTGCTCTGAGCAAGAGAAGCAATGGAGACATCAGGGATGGTGAATAACCAATCCTGCCTTTCCAATTGCTGTATACATTGCCGTCAGTGGGTGGTGTGTATACAACTCAGAGGGAAGTAATACTGCCTCTTGGCCAGAAACGATCTTGTGATAACCAATTTTAGGTATCTGGAGGTGCTGATGGGTCTTAGCAGACACAGATAAGCTCTGCAGACTATGTCAGGAGGCTGTATTTTCTCCACACCTGGGGCTATAATGTCAGTCCCAGTAAGAGCATGTTCCCACACAATGTAAAGTAGTCTGTAATTTGGTTACAATTATAAATTTCTGTGGACGCCAGAATCAGGACTTCCGCGGAAAAGCTGCTGTGTGCATAGTTTAGCAGGATTCCATTGAAATCCATGGGACTCATTCTACACAGACATTCCGCTGCAGCGATTTTTGCAGCATTCCCCCTTGTGAACATAGCCTAAAAGGAAGCTTCAAAAGAAGCCTGAAAATAAAAACATGGTTCTGCATTTTTCAGGGCTGTTTATGAACATTTACCCCTTTTTACACTGTTTGGTATACCCTTAGTGTATGCTGTAGCTTTTCTGCTGCAGTAATTCTGCTATGGACTTTCTGCTTATATACCCTTGCTTACATTTTGCAAGAATTCCGCATGAAATTCGCACGAAATCTGGATTTTGCAGAGAAAAAAAAGACTCCATCCACTTCAATGGGCTTCTAGCTGAACTATGCAAAAATATGACATGACTTTATAATTTCCTGGTCATGGAATGTAGAATTTTAGCTACGTTCCGCACAGAAAATTCTACAGTGTGAATGGGACTGGGGAATCCCATTGAAATTAATAAGGCTGTGAACACATGCAGAATTTACATGCAGATCTCCCAACTGAAATTCTGCCAAGTGAACATAGCCTTAGTCTGCACTCAATTCAATTCAAGTCTGTCTCAGTCTTAGTCTGTACAAGTTATGCACATCAGTGTAACAAAAATCAATACAAGCTGACCACACCAGTGTGAGGAAGTGCTTAAAAGATAAATTAAAGGGGTACTCCTGTGCTTACATATCTTATCCCCTATCCAAAGGATAGGGGATAAGATGCCTGATCGCGGAAGTCCCGCAGCTGGGGACGCCCGTGATCATGCACGCGGCACCCCGTTAATAATCTCCGGGACTGATTACCGGCGACCGCAGGGCCGGAGGCGTGTGATGTCACGCCCCCGCCCCCCCGTGTGACATCACGCTCCACCCCTCAATGCAAGCCTACGGGAGGCTTGCATTGAGAGGCAAAGCGTGACATCACACAGGGGCGGAGGCGTGACGTCACACGCTGCCGACCCTGCGGTCGACCGTAATCAGACTGATTACAATCGGGGTGCCGCGTGCATGATCACGGGCGTCCCCAGCTGCGGGACTCTTGCGATCAGGCATCTTATCCCCTATCCTTTGGATAGGGGATAAGATGTGTAAGCACCGGAGTACCCCTTTAAGCACTTCCTCACACTGGTGTGGTCAGCTGGTATTGATTTCAGTCTTGGTCTGTCTCAATTCAAGCCAAAAATGTGTCTCTAAAAAGTGTAAATTCTTGGAGCATGTTTGTTGCATTATAAACCCTTTTTACTCACACATGGGGAGCATGGAGTAAAAATGAAATTTTATCGGTAATAAATTTAAATATGCAGTAGGTGCAATAATTAAAGTAATTCTAGCATTGGAATTACTACAGTTTTTTTTTTCATATGATGACATCTAGTGTTGAGCGGCATAGGCCATATTCGAATTCGCGAATATTCGCTAATATATGGACGAATATTCGTCATATATTCGCTAAATTTGCATATTCATAATATTCTCATTTTATTTTTGCATATGCGGAAATTTGCGTATGCAAAAATTAACATATGCGTAAATTAGAATATACAAAAATTAGCACAAGCGAAAATTCGCACGCCAGTCTCACACAGTAGTATTAGAGCCTTCTTTACACCACACAAGCTGGAAGCAGAGATGGGGGATCAGTGTGATGTGTACTGAAAAAAAAAAACAAAAAAAAAAAAACGAATATTCGTAATTACAAATATATAGTGCTATATCCGCGAATATTCGCAAATTCTCGAATATGCGATATTCGCGAATAAAGTTTGCATTGCGAATATTCGCGAGCAACACTAATGACCTCCTCTTTTCTATAGACTTTATTGGAACAGATCATTAGAGATAAAATGCGGCATTTTTTTTTTTTATAATCTATTTTAGTGCAATATTTTTGTTTTCATTTTACAGTGTAGGAATTTAGCCTTTAGACAATGCTGGTTAGATCTGGTATCAGACAAAAAAGCATTATCTTTGTTTCCTTATTTTACACAGTAAGCTTTTGTCTCTAGTCCGCTGGTTGTCAGTAAGAGGATTTGCCTTATTTTTGTTTTTTCTCTTACATTGACAAATGTATCATCCTTTATTTTTAAATATATGCAAGTAATGATGACAACAATTATCATAAGTCCAAAATAAATATACAGTGGTCCCTCAAGTTACAATATTAATTGGTTCTGGGACGACCATTGTATGTTGAAACCATTGTATGTTGAGACCATAACTCTATGGAAACCTGGTAATTGGTTCTAAAGGCACCAAAATGTAATCCAAAAATAGGAAAAAGTGAGAATTAAAGAAAAATAAGTGGATAACTAATATAGATAAAGCAAATCCTTCCATATAAAAGTAAGAAAGATCTGCTGGGAGCTGTAATCACTGTCTATGTCAGTGTTTCCCAAGCAGGGAGCCTCCAGCTGTTGCAAAACTACAACTCCCAGCATGCCCGGACAGCCAAAGGCTGTCCGGGCATGCTGGGAATTGTAGTTTTGCAACAGCTGGGGCCACCCTGCTTGGGAAACACTGTCTATGTAGAGGCTAGGAGCTTCTTCGGGGTCCTGTACAGTACAAGCAATGTCCTAAAAAAGTTATGGAGTTGCCCTCACCTGGTGTCCAAAGGAGCAGCTAACCCTGGTAGAGGTAAAGTGTACAGAACATGTAATACCCCCCTGTACTGTAGGGGGCGCTACCAGACATCAGTCAGTGCATGCACTTCAGTAATACAGGGGTTTTACCAGTGAATGCCCATTCTGATTGGTCGGTTCTTCCAGCCATTGACACAGATCTGGACTGTCTGTAGCATTGTATGTTGAGTCTGCTTTCAACTTACGATTGTCCAGAAAAGACCATTGTATGTTGAAATTATTGTATGTTGAAGCCATTGTAAGTTGAGGGATCACTGTATAGATCTGTTCCTTCTAGTGTGTACCTGTGTCCATCACGTGACTAGAACAGATTTTTTTCATCCCCTAGCAGTAAATCTTTACCCCTTAAAGTGTTACTAGAATTGAATAAACTTTTCATGCAATGTCATGCAAACATATCATAAGTTTTTTCTTTGTCAGTTTCAAGTTATTTTAGCAAGCATTATGGGCTTTTCGATCCTTAACCGCTAGAGGACACGTGACAGACGTGTACGTTGCTGTGACCTGGTTTTTGGCACACTGCAAAGTACATGTACATTTTGGTGATCGGAAGAACACAGTTAAATCCTATTTTATTCACAGTTATAATTTTAGCCACAATTTGTTTTGCTGACGATTTCCTGACAAATGAACGGATGGACATTTTTATGCCTATTTTTTTCACCCTGCTTTTGCATTTTGGCTATACTTATTTATGTCCTAGATGTAAACCCATAGATTTTAAAGAGGGTATGCTTTTTTTTTTTTTTTTTTTTTTTTTTTTCATGAGTATATATTCTATTATGGATACTGTACCTTTGTATAGTGACACTATTTGGGACAGGTTGTTTTTATGACGCATGCTTTACTAGAACAGCTTTACTAGAACAATGTGCATAACTGATGACTCTGAATAGCTATTGTTTTGATCTATACACCCTTTATAGGCTTATTCTGACCTTTCACATGCTCCCTGCTCTCTTCTTCTTCTTCAATTTTCATCTTCAATGCCTACATACATCCCTGTCTTATACTTCACATTAATTAATCACACCATTCATGCTTAACAGCCGAGCCTATGGCTCCCAACTGTGTGCAGTCACTACTCATTAGACCAGTCCAGTACTGTCAGCTTGGAAGAAGAATTGCCAGTGACTATCCTGCCTCCACAGGATGGCGCTTGTGTTGCTTGAATTGCCCCCACTGCCTCTCTCTTATTGTCCTCTACTGTGGATATTCCTGTAGTTCCCTTCTATATTCTTAGTTATTATACTCCTAATTTTGCTTGTGTGTTCACACTTGTTCTTCTATGTGTGTTTTAATGGATGTATTTTTCATGATACACACCATACCCATGAAGGGTGGCAGACAAAAACATTTCTCATAACAACATAATATGAAACTAAATATGGACAAATCTAGTAAATATGCATCATGATGTGCAGACTCACTCTTGCTACTTGGTTTTCAGGATTTCTGCTTGTTGTGTTACCCCACACCTTAAAAGGTACCTCTCATCAAATAAACTTTTGATATATTTTAGATTAATGAATGTTGAATAACTTTCCAATAGCATGTTAATGAAAAATATGCTTCTTTCTATTGTATTTTTCCCGATCAGTCCTGTCAGCAAACATTTCTGACTCATGCTGGAGTCCTAAACACTCAGAGCTGCCAGCCTGCTTTGTTCACAGCCAAACAGGCTGTGAACAAAGCAGGCTGGCAGCTCTGAGTGTTCTCCTTTGTGAACAAAGCAGACTGGCAGCTCGTAGTGTTTAGGACTCCAGCATGAGTCTGAAATGGTTGCTGCCAGGACTGGTAGGGAGACCCCTAGTGGTCATTTCTTCAAAGTGGAAAATTAAATAGAAAGAAGCATATTTTTTTAATAACATGCAATTGTGAAGTTATTCTGCATACATTAATCTATAATATATCAAAAGTTTTTTTGATGAGAAGTACCCTTTAAATAGCTGTTGGATAAAGGTTCATTCAGCTGACAGCGCTCTCTCCCAATTTGTCCATACTTATGCTCAGCTAAGCGCTTGTTTATTTGGATAAAAAGTGGGAAGCAGAGGGATGTAAGCTGCTGCCAGACACCTCGGGTGGTGGCCTATCCGCCTGAGAACAATAGGATTGAAATTTCACATACCCATCCTTCTCTCCCAACATCATTTGTTGGGGGAGAAATGGGAAAGCCCCATCTTCAGCAATGTCTGTTGCCGACCACAGCATTAGAATAGCGCAGCAGACACCAGACATCATAATTTCTAAGGCTGCGGGGAAGCAAGGGAAATAAGTACAGTTTGTGTTTTTTTTTTTTTTTTTCATTTATTGATCAACCTGGACATACAAATGACAAAAAAACTTTTTGCCAGACAACACTTTTTGCTGGAATCTGAATAGGGTAAAAAAAAGAGCAAGGCCATGTTCACTCATCGGAATTTCTGAGCTCGATTCTGCATTGGAATTCGGCACAGAGATTCCGCTGGTAGCAGCGTCCCATTGAATTCAGCAGAATTCTGCTGCACTGTGCACATGGTGGAATTTCCGTGCCTGGTGTTTCTGGCAGCTAAATTTTCCATGTTCGCAGAAAAAATGAACCTGTTAATTCTTTCTGCGGACTCCGCATGGAATGCTTAGCTATCTATGAGATGGTGCATTCCTGTGCGGTCCTAACGTCAGCATGTTCATGCTGGCACCCGTAGTTTCTGGAAAACCTCTGTGCGGACATTCCAGCTTGTGAACATAGCCTCAGTCTCCCTTAAAGCAGTAATAAGAGAGGCAGTTTCTTATTTTTACAACTGGACGTAATAGGGAAGGACAAACTTTTTGACTTTTTGTTTTGTGAAAAATCATTTTATTGTTTGCGATCTGCTATTTTTCAAAATTAAATGCAAAATTAAAATCTTGGAAGCAGGCTTTTCAACTGTGGGTAACCTCTTGAACTGTCCATGAAAAAAAAAGAATATTTTTTTCTTATAAAAGAAGAAAAAAAAACACAAAGCGAGGCGCTTGTACAGATTCTTGTGACGGTGATCATCATCCCTTCCTAGTTCACAGTAGATGCAGTTAATGTGTTCATATCAGTAATCTGAGCTACAGACTGGATCTTTATGATTGACAGTTTTCTAATACATATTGTCTGTGATTTCCCTCTAATACATATTGTCTGTGAGTCCCTCTTATGTTAACAGTCTATTGTTAAGGATGTTATGTTGTCCCTAAGCCACTTGGTAGAGCTATGACTGCATAACTCTTTGATTTATTCTTCTCATTTACTAAGTGTATCCAAGACTGAGCGGGAAGCGGAGACACTGCATAATTTTACTGATTTTCTCATTTTGTACTTGAATGGAACCTTGTCTTGCCACTTGTTTGTATTAAAATCTATCGATTAAGTACTGCAGTCTAAACAGATCAATTGCTGACATTCAGCCTTTTCTGGGTGTCTAGTTAGATTTATTGTGGATTGTTAGCACATGGAAATGACTAATGGCCAGAAATAATAGATTTCATTTTTATTGGGAAGCAAGTCAACTCAGGACCCATGCTTCTCCTACTCAATTGTTCTGTGGCACCTAAGACCTCATTCACACTGCAGGCATTCAGCCAGCGGAATTCTACTCACAGCAGAGTGCAATTGTTTTCATTTGGATCCCACTGATCTGCGGAATCCCCCCAGTGGAATTCTGCGAGCAGAAACTACAGTGAGGCAAAAAAGTATTTAGTCAGCCACCAATTGTGCAAGTTCTCCCACTTAAAAAGATGAGAGGTCTGTCATTTTCATCATAGGTATACCTCAACTATGAGAGACATAATGAGAACAAAAATCCATAAAATCACATTATCTGATTTTAACCCCTTAAGGACCAAGGGCGTACAGGTACGCCTTTGCTCCCTGGTTCTTAATGACCAAGGGTGTACCTGTACGCCCGTGGGAATTTCGGTCCCTGCCACATGCCGGGCGGGGACCGGACGGGGATGACTGCTGATATCTATCAGCAGGCACCCTGCACAAATGCCCAGGGGGGTCATCAGACCCCCCCATGTCGGCGATTCACGCTTGCGATTTGCAGCAATTTGGGTCATACGGGTCTATGGTGACCCAGAATAGAACGGGGATCGCGGTTGTCCAAGACACCCACAATCCCCCTGAACTGATAGGAGTGAGGTGGCAGGGGTGCCACCCCTCCTATCCCTGCTATTGGTGGTCTAGACGCGACCACCAATAGCAGATCGGGGGCGGGGGGGCTTTACTTTCAGTTTCCCCGTTCTGCCCACCCACAATAGGGGGGGCAGAACGGGGAACAGACAGAGGACCGGCGCCGACGTCCACTTACCCCGCGGGCGAGGCTGCGGGCTGAGTCCGGCGATGTCGTGCGGCAGGCTCCCTGGATCCGACGAAAGCCGGTAAGTTGCCTAGCAACATCTGGAGGGTATACAGTGGTCTCTAAACTGTAACCCTTAAGATGTTGAAAAACTACAACTCCCAGCATGCCCAGACAGCTGTTTGGGCATGCAGAGATTTGTAGTTTTGCAACAGCTGGAGGGCCCCAGTTTGGAGATCACTGGCAGTGATCTCTAACTGTGGCCCTCCAGATGTTGCAAAACTGCAACTCCTAGCATGCCCAAACAGCAGTTTGCTGTCTGGGCATGCTGGGATCTGTAGTTTTGCAACAGCTGGAGGTCCACAGTTTTGAGATCTCTAAATTGTAGCCCTACAGATGTTGCAAAATTGCAAATCCCAGCATGCCCAAATGGCAAACAGCTGTCTCGGCATGCTGGGAGTTGTAGTTGTGTACCTCCAGCTGTTGCATAACTACATCTCCCAGCATGTACTGATCGCCGAAGGGCATGCTGGGAGATGTAGGCACACAGGCTGGTAAATACTGAGTTAGGTAACAGAACCTAACTGAAGGTTTTCCAACCAGTGTGCCTCCAGCTGTTGCAAAAGTACAACTCCCAGCATGCACAGTCTGTCAGTGCATGCTGGGAGTTGTAGTTTTGAAACAGCTGGAGGTTTGCCCCCCCCCCATGTGAATGTACAGGGTACATTCACACAGGCAGGTTTACAGTAAGTTTCTTGCTTCATGTATGAGCTGCGGCAAATTTTTTGCTGCAGCACATACTCCTAGCGGTAAGCTCACTGTAAACCACCGCCAGTGTGAATGTACCCTAAAAACACTACACTACACTACACTAACACAAAAAAGGGTAAAACACTACATATACACCCCCTTACACTGTCCCCCCCAATAAAAATTAAAAACGTCTTGTACGGCACTGTTTCCAAAACGGAGCCTCCAGCTGCTGCAAAACAACAACTCCCAGCATTTCTGGACAGCCACTGACTGTCCAGGCATGCTGGGAGTTTAGCAACAGCTGGAGGCAGCCTGTTTGGGAATCACTGGTGTAGAATACCACTATGTCCACCCCTATGCAATCCCTAATTTGGTCCTCAAAAGCGTATGGCGCTCTATCACTTCGGAGCCCTGTCGTATTTCAAGGAAACAGTTTAGGGCCACATATGGGGTATTTCCGTACTCAGGAGAAAAAGCCTCCCAAAATTTGTAGTGCAATTTCTCCCTTTACCCCTTATGAAAAAGAAGAGTTGGGGTCTACACCAGTCTGTTAGTGTAAAAAAAAAAAAAAAAATTACACTAACATGCTGGTGTTGTCCTTTACTTTTTATTTTCACAAGAGGTAAAAGGAAAAAGAGACCCCCAAAATTTGTAACGCAATTTCTCCTGAGTACGGAAATACCCCATATGTGGGCGTAAAATGCTCGGCTGGGGCACAACAAGGCTCAGGATTGAGAGTGCACTATGTTCAAACCTGAACTGGTCCATGAAAAATTCCGATTTTGAAAATTTGGAAAATTGCTGCTGAACTTTGAAGCCGTCTAATGTCGTCCAAAAGTAAAAACATGTCAACTTTATGATGCAAACATAAAGTAGACATATTGTATATGAGAATTAAAATTTTATTTATTTAGAATGTGTATTTTCCTTACAAGCAGAGAGCTTCAAAGTTAGAAAAATGCAAAATTTTCAATTTTTTCATCAAATTTTGGAATTTTTCACTAAGAAATGGTGCAAGTATCGACAAAATTTTACCAATAACATAAAGTAGAATATGTCACGAAAAATCGGAATCAGAATGATAGGTAAAAGCATCCCAGAGTTATTAATGCTTAAAGTGAAAGTGGTCAGATGTGCAAAAAACGCTCTGGTCCTACAGTGAAAATTGGCCTGGTCCTTACCTTAAGGGGTTAAAGAATTTATGTGCAAATTATGGTGGAAAATAAGTATTTGGTCAATAACAAAAGTTCATCTCAGTACTTTGTGATATACCCTTTGTTGGCAATGACAGAGGTCAAACGTTTTCTGTAAGTCATCACAAAGTTTTCACACAATTTTGCTGGTATTTTGTCCCATTCCTTCATACAGATCTCCTCTAGAGCAGTGATGTTTTGGGGCTGTTGCAGGGCAACACAGACTTTCAACTTCCTCCAAAGGTTTTCTGTGGGGTTGAGATGTGGAGACTGGTTAGGCCACTCCAGGACCTTGAAATGCTTCTTACGAGGCCACTCATTCGTTGCCCAGGCGGTGTGTTTGGGATCATTGTCATGCTGAAAGAATCTGCCACGCTTCATCTTCAATGCCCTTCCTGATGGAGGAGGTTTTGATTCAAAATCTCACAATACATGGCCCTATTCATTGTTTTTTCTTTACACGCAACAGTGGTCCAAAGCAGAGAAACAGCCCCAATGCATGATGTTTCCACCCCATGCTTCACAGTAGGTATGGTGTACTTTGTATGCAACTCTTTGGATGGTGTTCTTTGGATGCAACTTGGATGCAACACGACAAGTTGAGTTTTTACCAAAAAAGTTCTACTTTTGGTTTCATCTGACCATATAACATTCTCCCAATACTCTTCTGGGTCATCCAAATGCTCTCTAGCAAACTTCAGACGGGCCCGGACATGTACTGGCTTAAGCAGGGGGACACGTCTGGCATTACATGATTTGAGTCCCTGGCGGCATAGTGTGGTACTGATGGTAGACTTTGTTACTTTGGTCCCAGCTCTCTGCAGATCATTCACTAGGTCCCCCCGTGTGGTTCTGGGATTTTTGCTCACCATTCTTGTGATCATTTTGACACCATGGGTGAGATCTTGCGTGGAGCCCCAGATGGAGGGAGATTATCAATGGTCTTGTATGTCTTCCATTTTCAAATAATTGCTCCCACAGTTGATTTCTTCACACAAAGCTGCTTGCCTATTGCAGGTTTAGTCTTCCCAGCCTGGTTCAGGTCTACTATTTTGTTTCTGGTGTCCTTCGACATCTCTTTGGTCTTGGCCAAAGTGGAGTTTGGAGTGTGACTGTTTGAGGTTGTGGACAGGAGTTGACAAGTTCAAACAGGTGCCATTAATACAGGTAACGAATGGAGGACAGAGGAGACTCTTAACCCCTTAAGGACCCATGTCATACCGGTACATGTCATACCAGCGTCATAGCTGGTCGGGCCCTGCCTCGAACAACGGCCAGGACCCGTGGCTAATAGCGTGTGGCACTGATCGCGGTGCCAGGCGCTATTAACCCTTTAGATGCGTTGTTCAAAGTTGAACGCCGCTTCCAAAATGAAAGTAAACCATTGCCGATTAGCTCAGGGGGCTGTTCGGGATCACCGCGGGTAAATCGCGTAATCCCGAACAGTTTACAGGACAGCAGGAGGGTCCCTACCTTGCCTCCTGGTGTCCGATCGCCAAATGACTGCTCAGTGCCTGAGATCCAGGCATGAGCAGTCAAGCGGCACAATCATTGATCAATGGTTTCCTATGAGAAACCATTGATCAATGTAAAAGATCAGTGTGTGCAGTGTTATAGCCCCCCTATGGGAGCTATAACATTGCAAAAAAAAGTGAAAAAAAAGTGAATAAAGATCATTTAACCCCTTCCTTAATAAAAGTTAGAATCACCCCCCTTTGCCCATTTAAAAAAAAAAGTGTAAATAAAAATTAAAATAAACATATGTGGTATTGCCGCGTGCAGAAATGTCCGAATTATAAAAATATATAGTTAATTAAACCGCACGGTAAATGGCGTGTGCGCAAAAAAAAATCCAAAGTCCAAAATAGTGTATTTTTGGTCACTTTTTATATCATGAAAAAGTTAATAAAAAGATCAATAAGTCTTATCAATACAAAAATGTTACCGCTAAAAACTTCAGATCACGGCGCAAAAAATTACCCTCATACTGCCCCATACGTATTTACTGCCCCAGTAAAATAAAAAAGTTGTAGGGGTCAGAAGATGACAATCTTAAATGTATACATTTTCCTGCATGTAGTTATGATTTTTTTTCCAGAAGTACGACAAAATCAAACCTATTTGAGTAGAGAATCATTTTAATCGTATGGACCTACAGAATAAAGATAAGGTGTCATTTTTACTGAAAAATGTACTGTGTACAAACGGAAGCCCCCAAAAGTTACAAAATGGCGTTTGTTTTTTTTTCAATTTGGTCTCACATTGATTTTTTGTTCATTTCGCCGTAGATTTTTGGGTAAAATGACTGATGTTGTTACAAAGTTGAATTGGTGGCGCAAAAAATAAGCCATCATATGGATTTTTAGGTGCAAAATTGAAAGAGTTATGATTTTTTAAAGGTAAGAAGGAAAAAACGAAAATGCAAAAATGGAAAAACCCCGTATCCTTAAGGGGTTAAAGAAGAAGTTACAGGTATGTGAGAGCCAGAAATCTTGCTTGTTTATAGGTGACCAAATACTTATTTTCCACCATATTAAGCAAATAAATTCTTTAACCCCTTAAGGACCAGGCCAATTTTCACTGTAGGACCAGAGCGTTTTTTGCACATCTGACCACTGTCACTTTAAGAATTAATATCTCTAAAACGCTTTTACCGAATATTCTGATTCTGAGATTGTTTTTTGTGACATATTCTACTTTATTTCTGTGGTAAGTTTTTGTCGTTACTTGCATCCTTTTTTTGGTGAAAAATCCCAAAATTTCATGAAAATTTTGCATTTTTGAAGCTCTCTACTTGTAAGGAAAATTGATATTACAATTTTTTTTTTATTCACAAATACAATATGTCCACTTTATGTTGACATTATAAAATGGACATATTTTTACTTTTTGAAAAAATTAGAGGGCTTCAAAGTAGAGCAGCAATTTTCAAAAAATTCATGAAAATTTCTAAATCTGAAGGGAAAGATGTTACAGAACTACAACTCCCAGCATGCCTGGGCAGTCTAGGCATGCTGAGAGTTGTAGTTTGGCAACATCTGGAGGGCTACAGTTTGGGCACCATTGTAACAGTGGTCCCCAAACTGTGACCCTCCAGATGTTGCAAAACTACAACTCCCAGCATGCCCAGACAGCCTTTGGCTGTCTGGGCATGCTGGGAGTTGCAATTTGGTCTTCCTGGTGGTTGCCACAGTAAAGATCACATTACTTTCACTTTTATTTCCCCCCAAATACAGTCGCTTCCCTACCTGAGCCAGGATCCAGCAGTCTCCAGTGAAGATCGGGGGGTCCCCAGGCATCTTTTCCTGCAGGTACCGACCTCCATATTCTCCCCATGTTCCCTGCAACATCCAGGGGTGGGCAGACGGAGGGTTGCCATGGCAACCCACTGTCCTGCTCTGCCATTGGTCAGAATCAGCGGCGGGATGCGAAATTTCCACGGACGTATGAGTACGTGTCTGGTCCTTGAGACCCAGGGTGCAGGGACGTACTCATACGTGCTTGGTCCTTAAGGGGTTAAAAATCAGACAATGTGATGTCATACCGACCGTCCGTATTATAAAAAAAAGTTTAAGAACACACACGCTAACCCCTTCCTTATTAAAGGTTTAAATCACCCCCATTTCCCAAATTCCATTAAAAAAATATATAAACATAATAAAAGTAAACATATGTGGTATCACCGCATGCATAAATGTTCGAACTATAAAAATATAAGGTTAATTAAACTGCACGGTCAATGGCGTACACATAAAAAAATTCCCAAATTGAATATTTTTGGTCACTTTGTATACCCTAAAAATGTTTTGAAAAAGTGATCAAAAGTCCGATCAAAACAATTATGGTACCGATAAAAACTTCAGATCACTGCGCAAAAAATGAGCCCTCATACCACCTCGTATACATAAAAATAAAAAAAATTATAGGGGTCAGAAGAGGACAATTTTAAACATACTAATTTTGGTGAATGTAGTTATAATTTTGTTTTAAGTAGTGAGATAAACATAGTTCATAAGGTCAAAAAAAAGACCAGAGTCCATCAAGTTCAACCTATCACCCTAATGAGACCCTACTGACTTGATATCGATCTAGAATCCATAACCTGTAATGTTATTAATCTCCTAAAATGCACCAAGACCCCTTTTAAATTCTTTTACAGAGAATTCCACAGTGTCCCTGCTCTTAGAGTAAAGAACTCCGGTCTGTGCTGGTGTAGAAACCTTCTTTCCTCTAGACGTAGAGGATGCCCCCTTGTTATAGCTACAGTCCTGGGTATAAATAGATCATGGGAGAGATCTCAGTCTCCTGATATATTTATACATAGGTATAAGTAGTGTTGGGTGCAAATATTCTCATTTCAAATTTTTATTGCGAATATCGCAAAATTCGAGAATATATTCGCTATATATTTGAAATTACGAATATTCACTTTTTTCCGCATATGTGAATATTCGCAATATTCCTTCTTTTCACTTGTGGGCCAATTAGAATGATAACAATACACTTGCCAGATGTTATCAAAAACATCCCTAGCAACCAATAGTAAAGTTGCCCACCCCCTCACTGTTCTTCCTTGAATACACGAATATGCAAATATTCACATATGCGAATATAACGAATACGTGAAATCCGCGAATATAAGAACAATATTCGTTTATATATTCACAAAATATTGCATATTCGAATATGCGTATTGCCGCTCATCACTAGTTATTAGGTCTCCCCTAAGCCTTCTTTTTTTCTAAGCTAAATAACTCTAATTCTGATAATCTTTCTGGGTACTGTAGTCCTCCCATTCCCCGTATTACTCTGGTTGCCCGTCTTTGAACCCTCTCCAGCTCCACTATATCTTTCTTGTACACTGGTGCCCAGTACTGTACACAGTATTCCATGTGTGGTCTGACTAGTGATTTGTACAGCGGTAGAATTATTTCCTTGTCATGGGCATCTATGCCCCTATTGATGCACTCCATGATTTTATTTGCCTTGGCGGCAGCTGCCTGGCACTAATCACTACTAGTGTTGCTCGCGAATATTCGCAATTTGAATATTATTCGCGAATATCGCATATTCGCGAATTCGCGAATTTCGCGAATATAGCGCTATATATTCGTAATTACGAATATTCGTTTATTTTTTTTTTTCACAGTACACATCACAGTGATCACCCCTCTCTGCTTCCAGCTTGTGTGGTGTAAAGAAGGCTGTAATGCTACTGTGTGAGACTGGCGTGCGAAAATTCGCATATGCGAAAATAGCATATGCTACTTTTCGCATATGCGAATTTTCGCGCGTGCTAATTTTGTATATACTAATATTCACATATGTTAATTTTCGCATATGCGAATGTTCGCATATGCGAAAATAAAACGAGAATATAACGAATATGCGAATATTTGCGAATATATGACGAATATTCGTCCATATATTCGCGAATATTCGCGAATTCGAATATGGCCTATGCCGCTCAACACTAATCACTACAGCTAAATTTACTGTTAACTAAGACTCCCAAGTCCTTTTCCACATGTCATCCCAAGTGTTCTCCCATTTAATACATAATCCCAGCCCGGATTTTTCTTCCTCATGTGCATTACCTTACATTTATCATTGTTGAACCTCATCTGCCACTTCCCAGCCCAAACCTCCAACCTATCCAGATCCATTTGCAACAGTTCACTGTCCTCTATTATGTTTACCGCTTTACAGAGATCAGTATCATCTGCAAACATTGCTACTTTACTATTCAACCCCTCTACAAGGTCATTAATGAATATATTAAATTGGACAGGACCCAAGACGGATTCCTGTGGTACCCCACTAGTAAAAGTCACCCAATCAGAATAAGTACCATTAATAACCACCCTCTGTTTCCTGTCACTGAGCCAGTTACTTACCCACTTGCACAAATTTTCCCCCAGTCCAAGCATTCTCATTTTATGCACAAACTTTTTATGTGGAACCATATCAAATGCATTGGAATAATCCAGATATATGACATCCAGAGATTGCCCCTGGTCCAGTCTGGAGCTCACCTCCTCATAAAAGCTGATCAGGTTAGTTTGACAGGACTAATTCCTCACAAAGCCATGCCGATATGGAGTCATACATTTATTTTTATCAATATACTCCAAAATAGCATCCCTTAGAAAACCCTCAAACAATTTACATACAACGGAGTTTAAACTAACAGGTCTATAATTCCCGGGGTCACCTTTTGACCCCTTTTTAAATGTTAAATAATTTTGACCCCTTTTTAATAAGCCTTCTTTTTTCTTAAATAAATACCGTATTTTTCGCCGTATAAGACGCACTTTTTCTTCCCCAAAACTGGGGGGAAAAAGTCGGTGCGTCTTATACGGCGAATGCACCCCTATCGCGGCGGTCCCTGCGGCCATCAACGGCTGGGACCCGCGGCTAATACAGGACATCACCGATCGCGGTGATGCCCTGTAATAACCCTTCAGACGCGGCGATCAAAGCTGACCGCCGCGTCTGAAGGGAAAGTGACACTAACCCGGCTGTTCAGTCGGGCTGTTCGGGACCGCCGCGATTTCACCGCGGCGGTCCCGAACAGCCCGACTGAATAGCCGGGTTAGTGCTTACAGGACACCGGGAGGGACCTTACCTGCCTCCTCGGTGTCTTCTCCGTCCAGGGATCCCCTGTATGGCCGGCGCTCTCCTTCCTCGTCATCACGTCGTCGCGTACGTACGTCGGCGTGCGTAACGACGTGATGGCGGCGACGGAGAGCGAGGATACCCGGCCGGCAGCAGAGACGTTCCGGAACGACGGGGACACGGTGATAGCGATGGAGCGACATCCAGGGCAGCGGTGACGGGTCCGGAGCGGCGGGGACACGTGAGTATTACCTCCTCCTGCAGTGGTCTTCAATCTGCGGACCTGCAGATGTTGTAAAACTACAACTCCCAGCATGCCCGGACAGCCAACGGCTGTCCGGGCATGCTGGGAGTTGAAGTTTTGCAACATCTGGAGGACCGCAGGTTGAAGACCACTATTGGGTGCAAAATCTTTATTTTTTAAGATTTTGCCCCTAAAAATTGGGTGCGTCTTATACGCCGGTGCGTCCTATAGGACGAAAAATACGGTAACCCTATATAAAGGGTTAGTTTAACCTCCGCTGTATGTAAATTGTTTGAGGGTTTTCGAAGGGATGCTATTTTGGAGTATTTTAATAAAAATAAATTGGGTATCATTGTAACCGTATGGACCTACAGAATAAAGATATGGTGTCATTTTTACTGAAAAGTGCACTGCGTAGAATCAGAAGCCCCCAAAAGTTACAAAATGTTTTTTTTTTCCAATTTTGCCCCATAATTATATATTTTTTCTGGGTTTGCCGTCAATTTTTTGGTGAAATGATTGATGTCATTACAAAGTACAATTGGTAGTGCAAAAAATAACCCTAATATGAGTCTGTAAGTGCTAAATTTAAAGCGTTATGATTTCTAGAAGGTGATGAGGAAAAATCAAAGTGGAAAAACGGAAAAAACAGTTGTCATTAAGGGGTTAAAAGAAAACCATAAAAGCTATTTGGGTGACTGCTAGTGTTGAGCGGCATAGGCCATATTCGAATTCGCGAATATTTGCGAATATATGGATGAATATTCGTCATATATTCGCTAAATTTGCATATTAGTAATATTCTCGTTTTATTTTCGCATATGCGAAAATTAACATATGCGAAAATTAGCATATACAAAAATTAGCATAAGTGAGAATTTGCATATGCAAATTCACACGCCAGTCTCACACAGTAGTATTAGAGCTTTCTTTACACCACACAAGCTGAAAGCAGAGAGGGATGATCACTGTGATGTGTACTGTGAAAAAAAAAAAAAAAGAATATTCGTAATTACGAATATATAGTGCTACATTCGCGAATATTCGCGAATATGCGATATTCGCGAATAAAATTCGCATTGCGAATATTCGCGAGCAACACTAGTGACTGCCATTTTTCTAAGATAATTTAAACTAGACTGTATAATCATGCATACTTCTAACATATTCTCATAGATGCAAGAAAATGAATCCCCATTTTGCAATCGCGGGCAGACATATAATAATTTTCCCTTAGTGGTCAATTATGCTTCAAAACTGCTGGTCTTTAGCAACAATATATTGTGGAAAATACTAAGCCATTTATTGCAGCATACTGTAAAGTCCTTGCTGTGAGCGCTCCCCTGCTCTGTCTTCATCTGCCAGTGGGGCTTTAATTTGCATCACGGGAAGCGCTTGCATGCGAATCTCAGCCAGTCACTCGCCTTCCCAGTCTGTTTTCCTCCGGTCCTCTTGCAGCGCCGGCGCGTGTGTCGGAGCTCTTAGATTTGAAGGGCCAGTGCGCCCGTAATTATCACTTACAGCTGCACCTTTTCTATAAGTATCTGCACCTCCCACTAACCCCTACTGGATCTTTTGGTTGCCCTTGTGCCCTAGTGAAAGCTATTCAGTGTCTAGCCTTGCCTTTTCCTGACCCCATTGTTCAGTGACCTGACCTTGCTCTTGTGCCGCCTGCCTATGGACCACCTGCTACGTTGTTAACTTGGCACCTGTGCCTCCTGTCCTGACCTTCAGCTATCCAGACCACGAGTTGCCGTATGCCTCCTGGGCCTCGAATCTCCTCAGCCACCTGTGTGGTGGAGTCGTGCCAGGGGTAGCGATTCGGGTGCCGCCTGCCGCAGCAAATCCATCCCGCTTTGTCGTGGGCTCTGATAAAAAACAGCGGCACCTTAGACTCCGTTCCCTGGCACAGCCCATGTCATCTACCACACAGGTCCAGCGGATCCACTACTACCCTTAGTGCTACAGCCTACTGCCTTAAGTCTTACACATACATACGCTCTTCTGGATACATTGGCTTTCATAAGGGCAATAAATGCAAACCATGGCTCTATAGCATTAAAGGGGGTACTCCTGTGAAAAACATTTTTTTTAGGTAGATCTTTTAAAGTTTTTTTTTCAGTACTTATTAGTAATTACTTATTAGCAGCTGTATACTACAGAGGAAATTATTTTCGGATTTCTTTTCTGTCTGTCCACAGTGCTCTCTACTGACACCTCTGTCCATGTCAGGAACTGTCCTGAGCAGGAGAAAATCCCCATAACAAACTTATGCTGCTCTGGACAGTTCCTGACATGGACAGAGGTGTCAGCAGAGAGCACTGTGGACAGACAGAAAAGAAACTCAAAAAGAAAAGAATTTCCTCTGTAGTATACAGCAGCTAATAAGTCTTGGAAGGATTAAGATTTTTTTTAATAGAAGTCATTTACAAATCTGTTTTTAACTTTCTGGCACCAGTTCATTTAAAAATATGTTTTCCACCGGAGTACCCCTTTAAAGGTTCCAAAGATTTAAGATGAGTGTTTCAAATGTAAAAAACCAGCAGAGACTTGTCTACTAAAAATGTGATGATCATGTGTTCTCCAATACATTGCAATTTTTTGAGGGAGATGACTATATTACCCAAAACAATCATGACTTTGTCAGATACAGTCATGGCCTTAAATGTTGACACCCCTGAAATTTTTCAAGAAAATTTATAATTTCTCACAGAAAAGGATTGCAGTAGCACATGTTTTGCTATACAAATGTTTATTCCCTTTGCTTTTTTTTCCCTCCCTTTCTTGATTTAGTTCCAATACACACAAATTGGACATAATGTCACACCAAATTCTAAAAATGGTCTGGACAAAATTATTGGCACCCTTAACTTAATATTTGGTTGCACACCCTTTTGGAAAAAATAACTGAAATCAGTTGCTTCCTATAACCATCAATAAGCTTCTTACACCTCTCAGACGGAATGTTGGACCACTATTCCTTTGCAAACTGCTCCAGGTCTCTCTTATTGGAAGGGCGCCTTTTCCCAACAGCAATTTTAAGATCTCTCCACAGGTGTTCAATGGGATTTAGATCTGGACTCATTGCTGGTCACTTCAGAACTCTCCATCACTTTGTTGCCATCCATTTCTGGGTGCTTTTTGACTTATGTTTGGGGTCATTGTCCTGCTGGAAGACCCAAGATCTCGGACACAACCCCAGCTTTCTGACACTGGGCTGTACATTGCAACCCAAAATCCATTGGTAATCCTCAGATTTCCTGATGCCATGCACACATTGAAGGCACCCAGTGCCAGAGGCAGCAAAACATCCCCAATACATCATTGAACCTCTCCCATATTTCACTGTAGGTACTGTGTTATTTTCTTTCTAGGCCTCATTCCGTTTTCGGTAAACAGTAGAATCATGTGCTTTACCAAAACATCTTGGTCTCCTCTGTCCACGAGAAGATTTCCCAGAAGGATTTTGGCTTACTCAAGTTCATTTTGACAAAATGTAGTCTTGCTTTTTTATGTCTCTGTGCCAGTAGTGGGGTCCTCCTCTGTCTCCTGCCATAGCGTTTCATTTCATATAAATGTCCACCGACAGTTTGCGCTGAAATTGATGCTCCCTGAGCCTTCAGGACAGCTTGAATATCTTTAGAACTTGTTTGGGGCTGCTTATCCACCATCCGGTCTATCCTGCGTTGACACCTTTCATAAGTTTTTCTCTTCCGTCCACGCCCAGGGAGATTAGCTACAGTGCCATGGGTTGCAAACCTCTTGATAATGTTGCGCACTGTGGACAAAGGCAAAACTAGATCTCTGGAGATGGTTCTCAAGTCCTCAGACAGTTCTCTTCTCCTCTTTCTGTTGTCCATGCTTAGTGTGGCACACAGGCAAACAATGCAAAGACTAAGTGAACTTCTCTCCTTTTTATCTGCTTTCAGGTGTTGTTTTTATATTGCCCACACCTGTTACTTGCCCCAGGTGAGTTTAAAGGGGCATCACATGCTTGAAACAATCTTATTTTTTCACAATTTTGAAAGGGTGGCAATAATTTTTTCCACTCAATTTTTGGAGTTTGGTGTGACATTGTGTCCAATTTGCTTTTTTTCCTCCCTTTTTTGGTTTAGTTCCAATACACACAAAGGGAATAAACATGTGTATAGCAAAACATGTGTTACTGCAATCATTTTCTGTGAGAAATAATTCATTTTCTAGAAAAATTTCAGGGGTGACAACATTTACGGCCATGACTGTATGTAGACAGATTTGAGGTGGCCCATACACCTTCAATAGTGGTCAGCCAAATGTTGATCCTGTTGACAGCTGACTCTTCCAATTTTCCTATTCACATAAATTCCCAGTTCGTTCTAAACAAAAAGGTAATTTGTAAGCAGCTTCCAGACTCCTCTGGGGGTGGCTTGCCTCACTGAGCACAGAAGAATGGGGCAGTTGAAATCTAACATGCCTGATCCTTCTATCCTCCAAACATCATCTGTCGGGGCAAACTTTATAAACAAATAGTCATGTAGCTCTCAAGTGTTCTTAACCCCTTAAGGACTCAGGACGTAAATGTACGTCCTGGTGCGGTGGTACTTAACGCACCAGGACGTACATTTACGTCCTGTACATAACCGCGGGCATCGGAGCGATGCCCGTGTCATGCGCGGCTGATCCCGGCTGCTGATCGCAGCCAGGGACCCGCCGGCAATGGCTGACGCCCGCGATCTCGCGGGCGTCCGCCATTAACCCCTCAGGTGCCGGGATCAATACAGATCCCGGCATCTGCGGCAGTGCGCGATTTGAATGAATGATCGGATCGCCCGCAGCGCTGCTGCGGGGATCCGATCATTGAGAACACCGCACAGAGGTCCCCTCTCTTTCCTCCGTCCGGCTCCCGGCGTCTCCTGCTCTGGTCTGTGATCGAGCAGACCAGAGAAGAAGATAGCCGATAACACTGATCTGTTCTATGTCCTATACATAGAACAGATCAGTATTAGCAATCATGGTATTGCTATGAATAGTCCCCTATGGGGACTATTCAAGTGTAAAAAAAAATGTAAAAAAATGTAAAAGTAAAAGTAAAAAAAAAAGTGAAAAATCCCCTCCTCCAATAAAAAAGTAAAACGTCCGTTTTTTCCTATTTTACCCTCCAAACGTGTAAATTTTTTTTTATAGACATATTTGGTATCGCCGCGTGCGAAAATGTCCGAACTATTAAAATAAAATGTTAATGATTCCCGTACGGTGAACGGCGTGAACGAAAAAAAAAAAAAAGCCAAAAATTCCTACTTTTCAAATACATTTTATTAAAAAAAAAATTATAAAAATGTATTAAAAGTTTTTTATATGCAAATGTGGTGTCAAAAAAAAGTACAGATCATGGCCCAAAAGATGAGCCCCAATACCGCCGCTTATACGGAAACATAAAAAAGTTAGAGGTCATCAAAATAAAGGGATTATAAACGTACTAATTTGGTTAAAAAGTTTGTGATTTTTTTTTAAGCGCAACAATAATAGAAAAGTATGTAATAATGGGTATCATTTTAATCGTATTGACCCTAAGAATAAAGAACACATGTCATTTTAACCATAAATTGTACGGCGTGAAAACAAAACCTTCCAAAATTAGCAAAATTGCATTTTTCATTTTAATTTCCCCACAAAAATAGTGTTTTTTGGTTGCGCCATACATTTTATGATATAATGAGTTATGTCATTACAAAGGACAACTGGTCATGCAAAAAACAAGCCCTCATACTAGTCTGTGGATGAAAATATAAAAGAGTTATGATTTTTAGAAGGCGAGGAGGAAAAAATGAAAACGTAAAAATTTAATTGTCTGAGTCCGTAAGGCCAAAATGGGCTGAGTCCTTAAGGGGTTAAAAAAGACTAGGCTACAGAAGAAAGAATTCAAGGGGCTTCCACTACTTAAGTGACATGTCCAGTTTTTTCACCTATGTTCTATTAATTTAGGATTGTCTCCTTTCCAGAACTTGCTTCTTTTTCTATTTAACTTCTTTCTACCTTCAAAAAAGTGGTTATACCTTTCCAATCCCATAGAACCTTTCATGTGATAATGTAAGCTGCTGTAACTACAGAAACACATTGGCCCTTATTTACGAAGAGTGTTTTGTAGGTTTCTTTGTGGGTTTTAATTCCCTACAATTAATTTTCCACGGTATTTACAAAGGTTTCTCTACATTTTTTCTTTCCCTACACTTTGCTTTTTTTTTTACACATGCTCTGATCTGTCTGGTTTTCCTCAGCTCAAATCCACCATATTTTATGTGGAAACCTTAGTAAATATGTTGGGTTTTTGTGAAAATGTCAGAAACACGCCCCTTTTTGAAGACCACGCCCCCTTTTTCTGGCCATCATGCCCCTTTAGGGGGTTTTCTTAGCAAAATAGAGAGTTAGTCGGTGTTTTTTCAATTCTGGCGCAAAATCTGGCACAAGATCTGGCGCAGACAGAATTTCTGGTGCAATGCGACAGAATCTGGCACACAACCCGACAAAACATGTCGGGTTTACAATAGTAAATGAGGGCCATTGTTACAGTCTATTGACATTATTTTCAGAACTCTTATAATTAGAGATGAGCGAATCGAAGTTGACGAACCCGAATTCGTTACGAATTTCATGAAAAATTTGATTTGCAACGAATACAAATATCGCCGCGATTCTATCACGCGAATCGCTTCATTAAACTCCATTTTACAGCGTTCCAGGCTATTGGAGACCTAAGATGGCGGATCCACATGTGAGTACATGGGGCAGGGGATTATGGGAGGGCGGGAAACACCGGCGGGAATTAAGGTAGGCGGGCTGACCCTGAATCACATGTGAGATGCAGCCTATCAGTGTTCACTGACCCCTGTGATGTCACAGCCCCTATATATATGCAAAGCCATGTCCAAGAGACAACAGTATGCGCCCACTCATCCAACGGCGCAGAAGTTGAATGTGCTCCTGTCCAAGTTGCTGGTGTTGCAGTCCCTCCCTATTAAAGTGGTGTATTCGGCACCTTTCAAGAGAATTGATGGCTTGTGCTGAGCCGAGGTGGAGAGTCCCAAGCCGTCATTTCTTTGCGAAGAAGGCAGTACCAGCCCTGCATAAGTTTGTACAAGAGAAGGTGGGCCAGTCCTTGAGCCTGTCGGTGTGTTCAAAAGTGCACAGCAGTGCCGACATGTGGAGCTGTAACTACGGGCAGGGACAATACTTGTATTTTACAGCCCACTGGGAAAATGTTGTTCCTGCACAGCCACAACAGCAACTTGGACAGGTCACACCGCTTCATCCTCCACTCTCTCGCTCCAAGGCAGTTGGTCCTGTTACAGTGTGCGACGCCGCCTCCTCATCCTCCACCGTGTTCTCGGCCTCCACTGCACGTCCAAATCTCGGTGGCCCTTCATCGTACCATGTGTGTAGGGCACGGCGGTGTCAAGCTGTTCTTCACATGGTTTGCCTTGGCGAACGGAGTCACACAGAGGAGGAACTGCTAAAGTTCATTCGTAAAGAAATCAGAGTATGGCTTACTCCACGAAATCTGGAAATGGGAACCATGGTGACCGACAACGGGAAGAACATCGTGTCTGCGCTGCGACAAGGAAGTGTGAAATATGCGCCCTGCATGGCACACGTGTTGAATCTGGTTGTCAAGCACTTCCTCAAGTCTTCATTTGCAAAACATCCTGAAAATGGCAAGGAAACTGTGCATGCACTTCAGCCACTCGTACACCGCCAAGCACACCTTCCTTGAGCTGCAGCGTCAGAATGGTATCCCACAACAAAGTCTTATTTGTGACGTTGCCACACATTGGAATTCCACCCTCCATATGTTGGACAGACTATACGAACAAAGAAAAGCCATCACCGATTTCTTGATGATCCAAGCAGATAGGAGTACTTCCCTGTGTAACTTCAATGTGAACCAGTGGCAGCTCATACGTGACACCTGACGTTTGCTGAGGCCCTTTGAGGAAGCCACATTATTTGTGAGTCGCCTGGATTACGCCATGAATGATGTAATTCCACTCCTACATTTCCTACAACAAATGATTGAAACCATGGCTGGTCACGGCAATGGAGACGTTGTGCCTACATCTCAAGGCTACATGAGCCCTGTGGGGGCTGAACTGGAGGAAGAGGATGATAAGGGGAAGAGCGGAGCACAGTTTAGGTTGGATGAGATGGCCGGTGTTTCTAGTCTTCGGACAGGAGAGGAGGAGCAGGAGCAGCCAGAGGAGCTGGAGGGTTATGAGGAAGTTGAGACAGAGGACCCAGAAACACCGTGGCAGTATGCAGTGGAGATGGAGGCAGGTAGTCCCTCCGAGTCACTGGCGCAAATGGCACGATGCATGTTCAGGAGGACTTCTGGATCTCCCCCTTAGTAGACCCTCGCTACCGTCCCAAAATGGAGGGCCTTTTTTACACCCACTGAGAGGGAGGAAAAACTGACCTACTACAGAGAGATCCACTCCCAGGTCTGATTCGGGGGGCCCTCTGCGCTCACCTTCCACTGCCATGGCTGCTGGGGAGGGGAGGGGTGGGAGGAGCATTACCAGCTCAATCAGCAGCAGCCTGAGTCTACAGTCGCTGATGAGTAGCTTTCTTCACCCGCATAGTGAAGCAACTCATCAGCAGCAGGTAGACATGGAGCAGGACCTGAACCAGCAGGTGGTGGCATACCTTGACATGGCCATACCAACAACCATTGAAGATCCGCTGGACTTCTGGGCAGCCAAACTTGATTTATGGCCAAAACTAGTAGAGTTTGCCCTGGAAAAGCTGTCCATCAGTGTACCATCAGAGCGGGTGTTTAGTGCGGGCTGGGCCGTAGTCACCCCAAGGCAAACTTGTCTGTCCACCAAAAATGTGGAGAGACTGACGTTTGTCAAGATGAATCAGGGATGGATCAGCCAGGATTTCCAGCCACCAATGCCAGATGCCTCAGAGTAGATTGACCATGCTGCTACACCAACATTTCCCAATTATGGTTGGTTATGAAACCCTCTTGAGTTATCAATTAGGGTTATGAAACCCTCTTTAGTACTGCGATTGCCTGCTCCTGGCTCATCCTGTTTCTTTCAGGAACTGCTTGCTTCTCTGATGCTTCTGGCCTTGGGCCTTAAATTTTTGGATGTTTAGCAGTAGCTAAATATATGCTTAATGCAAATGTCAACATTGATCTTTAAATGGAAGGGGTTATGAAACCCTCTTAGGAACTGCGAATGCCTGCTCCATACTCATTCTGTGTCTTTCAGGAACTACTTGCCTCCCTGCCCTCAGGCCTTGGGCCTTCAATTTTTGGATATTTAGCAGTAGCTAAATACATGCTTAATGCAAATTTCAACATTGATTTTTAAATGTAAGGGGATGGTTATGAAACCCTCTTGGGTACTGTGAATGACTGCTCCTGACTCATTCTGTGTCTTTCAGGAAATAATTGCCTCCCTGATGCCTCAGGCTTTGGGCCTTAAATTTTTGGAAGTTTAGCAGTAGCTAATACATGCTTAATGCAAATTTCACCAATGATCTTTAAATTCTCTGCGCTCTGCTAGGGCCTTCTCCTACCCAGCCGGGGCCGATCCGAGGACCTCACTAAACCATCCAATCGGTAGTAGAGACATGCGGTGTGTACAAAGGGCAGGGACTTAATGAACCCGAGCTTATGACCGGCGCTTAGTTGTGATTCTTCTTTCCTGGCAAATAATTGCAATCCCTGATCCCTATCTCGAAGGGGGTTCAGCGGGTTACCCGCACCTGTTGGTTAAAGATAGACACACGCTGGTCTGTTCAGTGTAGCGCGCGTGCAGCCCCGAACATCTGAGGGCATAACACACCTGTTATTGCACGATCTCGCGAGTGATCGTGCAATGTAAGGGGTTATTAAAGCCTCTTGGGTACTGCTGATGCCTACTCCTGACTGCTCCTGTGTCTTTCAGGAACTACTTAACTTCATGATGCTTCTGTGCTTGGGCCTTTAATTTTAGGATTTTTGAAATACATACATACATGCTTAATTTAAATTTCAACATTTATGGTGCAATGTATGGGGTTATTAAACAGTCTTGGGTAGTGTTTTTTTCAAATTTTCTGATAATTATCACAGTAATAAACTTGAATTTTCCACAATAATAACCATTACACCATTGAACGATTGTTGCGTGTGATTTTTTAAGTAAAACTTTCAAAAAAAATACGTAGAGGGATGAACTTCTTTATTTCATAAAAAATTCTTTTATAGAAGAATGTCTTTTGGTGGTCCACCATCCTGCATTATAGAGTCTTCTGGACTCTTGGCTATGCGCTTGTTATTAAACAAAGGTACAAAAACCAAAAATGGCCAGTCAGGGCTATGGAGACGTTGCGCCTACATCTTACGGCCACATGAGCCCTGTTGGTGCTTGTGAGATTAGGTCCTTTGTACCCACACGTCGGGGTCCGGGACACAAATTTTGATTTCAATTTCAAATAAAAAAATCACACATTTCAATGGTCTCCTCATGCTGCAGCCAACTCCAGGCTGCGTCATTCTGGTAATATATAGAGAGCACTCGCTGTCCTAAATTTTCGTTAAAATTTTTCGTCAAAAATGTTTGTCTTTTTTATTAGGGATTGTGAAGCTTTGGTGCCTACTCATGCATCAGCCAACTCCAGCCTGTGTCATTCAGGCAATATATGGTTTACTGATGGCGCTGCTGGGCCTGGGTCTGGGAATTTCAAATTTTCTCATAGGTAGCACCCGCTATCCATAAGTCTTCATAAATTTCTACAATTGTTGTGTTTTTTGGGAGGGATTGTGAAGCCCTAGTGTGTACTCATGCATCAGCCAACTCCAGGGTGTGTCATTCATGCAACATATAGGTAGCACCCGCTGTCCTAAATATTCTTAAAATTATTTAAAAAATTGTTGTTTTTTCTTTGACATTCTGAAGCCCTGGTGTGGACTCAATGCTGCTTCCTGCTACACTCTGTCAGCCCGTTGGTCCTGTGACAGTGTGCTACTCTGCCTCCACATCCTCCACTGTGTCTTAAGCCTCCACTGCCCGGACAAGTCTCAGTGGCCCTTCGGCATACCATGTGTGCAGGTCACGGCAGTGTCACGCTGTTCTTCACATGGTTTGCCTTGGCGAGAAGTCTTGGAAACAATGGCCGGTCAGGGCAATGGAGACGTTTCGCCTAAATCTCACGGCCACATGAGCCCTGTGGGGGCTTGTTGGATTTGCTCCTTCGCACCCACACGCTGGGGTCCGGGACACGCAAAGGTGGTTTTAAATTTCAAATCAAAAAATGATGGCGCTGCTGGGCCTGGGTCTGGGAATTTCAAATTTTCTCATGGGTAGCACCCGCTATCCAAAATCTTTTTCAAAAATTTCAAAAATTGTGGTGTTTTTTTGGGGGGGATTGTGAAGCCCTGGTGTGAACTCGTGCATCAGCCAACTCCAGGCTGTGTCATTCAGTCAATATATAGGTTACTGATGCCGCTGTGGGCCTGGGTCTGGTAATTTAAAATGTTCTCATAGGTAGCACCCGCTATCCAAAATCTTTTTTAAAAAATGTCTAAAATTGAGGTGTTTTTTGGGGGGGATTGTGAAGCCCTGGTGTGAACTCATGCATCAGCCAACTCCAGGCTGTGTCATTCAGGCAACATATGGGTGTCACAATTCGGCAGGCTGGAGGTGGATCCTCTGTGCCAGAGAGGGATTGGCGTGGACCGTGTCAGTGGACTGGTTCTAAGTTGCTACTCGTATTCATCAGAGCCCGCCGCAAAGCGGGATGGTCTTGCAGCGGCGGTAGCAACCAGGTCGTATCCACTGGCAACGGCTCAACCTCTCTGACTGCTGAGATAAGCGCGGTACAAGGGAGTAGACAAGAGCAAGGTCAGACGTAGCAGAAGGTCGGGACAGGCGGCAAGGTTCGTAGTCAATGGTGGAATAGCAGGAGGTCTGGAACACAGTATGGGTAACACAGCAAAGCTTTCTCAAGGCACAAGGCAACAAGATCCGGCAAGGAAGTGCAGGGGAAGTGAGGTCATATAGCCAGGGAGCAGGTGGAAACTAATTAGGGTGATTGGGCCAGGCACCATCATTGGTGCACTGGCCCTTTAAATCTCAGAGCGCTGGCGCGCGCGCGCCCTAGAGAGAGGAGCCGCACGCGCCAGAGCATGACAGCCGGGGACCGGGACAGGTAAGTGACCTGGGGTGCGATTCGCGGGCGGGCGCGTCCCGCTATGCAAATCGCATCCCCGCCGGCCATGTCAGTGCAGCGCTCCCGTTCAGAGGGTCTGACCGGGGCGCTGCAGGGAGAGAAACGCTGCGAGCGCTTCGGGGAGGAGCAGGGACCCGGAGCGCTCGGCGTAACAATGGGTTACTGATGCCACTGTGGGGCCTGGGTCTGGTAATTTCAAATTTTCTCATAAGCAGCACCCGCTATCCAAAATCTTTTTCAAGCATTTCTAAAATTGTGTTTTGTTTTTTTTTGGGGGGGGGGGGGGGGATTGTGAAGCCCTGGTGTGTACTCGAGAATCAGCCAACTCCAGGCTGTGTCATTCAGGCAATATATGGGTTACTGATGCCGCTCTGGGGCCTGGGTCTGGTAATTTAAAATGTTCTCATAGGTAGCACCCGCTATCCAAAATCTTCGGTTTAAATTTCTTAATTCATCTTTTAATCTTAGGGATTGTGAAGGCCTAGTGCCTACTCATGCTGCTGGCAACTCTGGGCTGTGCCATTCATCTACTATATGGTCTCCTCATGCTGCCAACACCTCCATGCTGTCTCATTCAGCCACTATATGGTTTCCTCATGCTGACATGTCCATGCTGTGTCATTCCGCCACTATATGGTGTCCTTATCCTGCCAACACCTCCACATTGTGCCATTCAGCCCCTATATGGTGTCCTCATGCTGCCAACACCTCCATTCTGTGTCATTCAGCCACTCTATGGTGTCCTCATGCTTCAGCCTCATCCAAGCTGTGTCATTCAGCCACTATATGGTGTCCTCACGCTGCCAACACCTCCACACTGTGCCATTCAGCCACTATATGGTGTCCTCATGCTTCAGCCTCATCCAAGCTGTGTCATTCAGCCACTATATTGTGTCCTCATGCTGCCAACACCTCCACACTGTGCCATTCAGCCACTATATGGTGTCCTCATGCTGCCAACACCTCCATTCTGTGTCATTCAGCCACTATATGGTGTCCTCATGCTTCAGCCTCATCCAAGCTGTGTCATTCAGCCACTATATGGTGTCCTCATGCTGCCAACACCTCCACACTGTGCCATTCAGCCACTTAATGGTCTCCTCATGCTGCCAACACCTCCGCGCTGTGTCATTCAGCCACTATATGGTCTCCTGACACTGATGTCACCACCAGGCTCTGTCATTGTGCTGCAGTGCGGCAGTGATTCTAAAAGCGATGCCGGTAATCTGCATGTTATTCTGAATAACAGTATTATTTCACTACCCCAGCACACTCCATATACGTTTTAGGACACAGCAAAGTGTTCTATACCCCTATAGAGGCTGTATGTAGGCTAGAAATAGCCTTTTTTAATATAGATTTGCCGCAAAAAACTTCAGATCAAAACAAACTTTTTCGGAAAATACCCCTATAGAGGCTGTATGTAGGCTAGAAATAGCCTTTTTTAATATAGATTTGCCGTGAAAAAATTCATATCGAAACGAACTTTTTCGGAAAATTCAGCGAATTGGCCGAATCAATTTTTTGAAAAGTTCACTCAGCTCTACTTATAATGATAGATTATTTAACTGTGCCATGGCATCTTTCTAATACTGTCTATTTTTCTATCTGTAATGAATTTGTTCTCAGTCTGAACTACTATAAAAATACAGTTATAATGAATTAAATACAGGAGAACGTTTCATCTTAATTAATTCATTATGAAACACTATCTGAAGGAGCGGAAAGGGACTTTCAGACTATATAGTGTGGGAATCATGTTCACAGTATTAATGGGGTAAACATGATCTGCCCCCCCCCCCCCCCCCCTTTCATGGTTCCATAACAGTGTATGATATGTATAGCAGTAAAGGCCATAACAAGGTGATAACCATGGAGACCTATAACAATACTTCACAGTTACCAAGTTCAGAACATAAAAAACTTATTTTGTTGTTACCTGTGGGTCTGTTGTATGATTTTAAGTGATTTGCGTCCAATTGTCCCTTCTACTATACGCAGTGATCACTAACAGCACAGTACCTCTGAGTAATGGGCCACCTTGACTGATGACCCTTGGAAGCAACTGCTATAGGGCAAGTCCTGGGAAAAAAGTCTGGGAACCCAAGATTTCCATTCAAGTGCTGGTCCTGCAGGACTCCTTCTAAAGGGAACAGCGTTTCTGCTGTGGAAAAATTGCAGGAACTCCTTTCCCATGTGTTCCTGCAGGACTTGAGCCCTGGTTGCTTCCCTAGTGACTATATCTTACTAAGGTCAGGCTTTACCAAGGTGCCTTTGTTACTCTATTGGAAACAGAAGAATGTTATAGTCGTATAAGTTTGAGAATTTAGTAGCTAAGGAGATTGGACGTTATAGACTATCGCATAAACCTTACAAAAGGTTAATATAATCGAGAAGAGAATTATTACACATTTTATGGAAGAATTAATTATGTTGTTCATCATGTTCAATGAGGAAGATTAAAGATAATACAGTAATAAAATGTTATTGGATATAATTTATCGACTGAGGGATTTTTTGACCTATGGAGTTGCCAGTAATTGGGAGTAATATTTTTCTACGGTGCAATACACACAGACACCCCACCAAAACAGTTGAATGTATTTATACAGAGCCACAATGTTCCCTAGAAGATGACATCAGAGAATGACACACATTGATATTGATGGATCCTCTGCAACTACTAAAAAGATGTGATTTCTTAGGATTGATAGAAAGATGTAAGAAATGTGTATTCTCTATATACTTGGGAAAATCCATATTTTAAATATGTAAGGCTTTGTTCACATTGCCATCAGAGGCTTGGTGGGCTTCGAGATAGCATAGCATGCTGCACTATTTTCTCCATCCAATCAACATGAACCCAGTGGAGCTTATTATCAGTCAGTGGGATCCACTGGGCAATGTTTGTGTCCCTTGTATTACAGATTCGTCACATACCCTTCATTATGAATGTTGTCTAATTAAATTGATATTGTTTACTTAATTTTTTTCTTGTCAATAAAGACACTTTATCTGCCCTGTCAAATGAAGTTGCAATGCTGGACATAGACAATGGACAAAAAGTTGTGTTACCTGCTAAAACGGTTATTTCTCAAGACTCCTTCCAATCCTAACATGCTTTGTCTTATTAACAAATCACTGATAAACAAAAAAAAGTGTAGAGGAGTAACTTGAAGTTCTTGAGCCTCATTGTCTAACAGGGCCCCCTTCACCTATTATGAAGTGTTTTCTTATGTGAGGGGCACTTGGTCCCAAGCACAAAGGACAACCCACTTCTCTATTCCCTACTGGTTCCTCTTTGTGGTCTATTCTTTTAAAATATCTAGTTTTATTCAAAAATCCATGATAATGTCTACACGGACTACAAAAATACAGAAAAAAATACATGAAAACACAGACAATAAAAAAGGCTTGAAAAAGACGTATTGAAGCGCTTTGGTGTTTTATTGTATTTTTGTAGTCCATTTTGACATTTTCATGGATTTTTTGAATAAAGCTGGATAATTTTTAAATTCTTCAAGTCTTGAATTTGTCTCCTGGATGAACACTTTCCTTGGAATAATTGTCCCAGAGCTTCTGTATGTTGGCCCGTGCACCTTGAAGGTGGAAACTCTGAAGTTGGTCTTCTAGATGCGGTGAGCTGTAAAAACTTTTTTTTTTCTTTTTCTGTTGCTATTATTTATTTGTTAAAATTGGTACCAGCACTCCACCCATTTGGCCTGGTGTTTTCAAATAGCAGGAGACATAAGCATACCTTTTTTTTTCTTGTCTGTTGGCTGGGAGCGTATTAAGAGGTGAGCTATCTTTTCATTTGCTGTTAGTGCTTTGTGTCGCCATTGTAACTGTGGTGCTGTGCTTATGGGATGGCATGGCCCAGAGCCAGGGGGTACTTCCCCTGTGAGCATTGATATTGCAGCAGTGGTAGTCAACCACTATGTTTAATAGTGTGTAGTAATCCCAAATTGTATTTTAAGAACCTCGCAATCATGTGGATGTGTGGTCATTGTCTCTATTCAGTCAGGACCTGTGTTAAGTCCACAAATAGTGAGTTATTTATATAAATTTTTAGCCTCAGATACTATTATTCTAACTGACTATTTACTTTCTTGCTACACTATGCCATTCCCAAGATAAAGAGGCTTTACTATTTGGTACTTTTTCCTTAATAGCCATATAGGCGGGAAATTTATAGCAAAATGGGGTGTGAATGCCAGGCTCAAGGGGTGGGATTAGGAGGCTGAGGGGGGTGGGGGGTAGGGGTGCATAAATCATGATCAGGGGTGTCATTATGAAGCTCCTAATCACACCTACCTGAGCCTGGCATTCCCACCTTATTTTTCAACAACTATATGACTATTCCATGAAAAGGAAAGATAGTAATCCAAATGGCAAATGATATAGCAGCCAAGGCTAAAAATTATATGAAAAACATATTTTTTACTGACCACAGGGCCTCTTTAAAGAGGTACTCCGGTGTAAAGTTTATTTTTTATTTTTTTTTAAATGAACTGGTGCCAGAAAGTTAAACAGATTTGTAAAATACTTCTATATAAAAAAAAATCTGTAACCTTCCAGTACTTATTAGCAGCTGTATGCTACGGAGGAAATTCTTTGCTTTTTGAATAAATTTTTTGTCTTGTCCACAGTGCTCTCTGCTGACACCTCTGTCCGTGTCAGGAACTGTCCAGAGTAGCATAGGTTTGCTATGAGGATTTACAAATCTGTTTAAAGGGGTATTCCAGGCAAAAACATTTTATCCCCTACCCAAAGGATAGGGGATAAGATGTCTGATTGTGGGGGGCCCGTCGCTGGGACCCCTGCGATCTCCCAGCAGCACCCGCATTCTATGTGGGAGCTGTGTCTCCAGTTTCGGTTTCCGGGACTGGGGGTGTGACATCACGCCACTCCCCCTCCATTAATGTCTATGGGAGGGGGCGTGATGGTCGTCTTGCCCCCTCCCATAGACAAGAATGGAGGGGGCAAGGCGTGACATCACCTCCCCAGTCCCAGAAACCCAATGGGTTCCGAAACTGGAGTCGCAGCTCCCGCATAGAATGCGGGTACTGCAAGGAGATCGTGGGGGTCCCAGCGGCGGGCCCCCCCCCCCCGCGATCAGACATCTTCTCCCCTATCCTTCAGATAGGGGATAAAATGTTTTTGCCCGGAATACCCCTTTAACTTTCTGGAACCAGTTGATTTATAAAAACAAGTTTTCCATCGGAGTACCCGTTAAAGTTTCTTGGCCCAATGTTTGTAACAGAATTTGGACCGTCTACCTATGCGTCATTTATTTTGCTGGTGAATTTTTATGTAGGTGTAGGACATTTGGGCCCCCTGAGGCACCAGATGCAAATGGCTAATACTTTTATATTATGTCCTTACTAATGTATGAGGCCTTTATAAGTCTTAGACTGCTAGTCATACAGTATATTTTGAAGGCCAATATTGTTGTGATTATACCTTAATTTTCTGCATTATAATAAATGCAGACTTAAAGCTAGGATCAGTTTATTAATGAGAAGCTTCAGTCTGTCTGGAGAGGACATTTCCTCTGACACCTACATGTCATCGGGTATGTGATGGGCCATTTAGAATACAGACTACATTGTGAAGGGAGAGCATCTGTGTCCGAAGATAAAAATTCCCATTGTGCTTGATTTCCACACAAGTCTTTCAAAACTTGATCTATATATATTATTATTTTTTTCCATCACGTAGTCTCTCATCTCTTCTAGGAAAGAGTACTGTTATCTTAGAGTTGACTCTGTTTCAATGGATGATGTATACTTGCTCTTCTTAAAAAATATTTTAAAAAAAAGTTAGTTTATGTAACACACTGTCCATGTTTACATATATATATAATTTATATATATATATATATATATATATATATATATATATTTAAATAATTTTTTAAAATAAATAGTACATTACTGTGTCTTTATGTACAATTTTAAAATAAACTATAAATATATAAAAATAAAATATTTTCTGTTTGTTCATATTTTGACCTCTAGCCCATCTGTCCAGCCTTCGGTTATTTGGTTCCGTTTCTATTCCGATCACCTTTATTTGTTTTGCCAGTCAGTCCCTGTTTAAAATGTAAGTCACGTGCTGCTGCCTGCTAAACTGCGCAATCTAAGAATGATTGACAAGAAGTCCTATCCAATTTGACGATTTACTTGCATAAAGTTCTGCAGGAAATATCTGGCTCTAACAATACATTTCGGATCCAAATTGCTGGAGCTCTAAATAACTCTGTTCCCTTCTCACAAGCGGTGTTATTAAGTGGCTGCAATCTTACAATCTGCCTACTGTTGGTTTCCCAAAGTAAAGGAGAAACATCTGCTTATTGGAAAGCAAGCCTTAAAAAAAACCCTCTATTATTCTTTAACCTTTGTCATATAATAGGTATTTTCTATATTTAAAGCGCTACTGTCATTTGTTAAACTTTTCATGTGTCGTCCAGACATGTCAAAAGTCCTGAGTAATAGTTGGTTTAAAGGGGTACTCCGCTGCTCAGCGTTTGGAACAAACTGTTCCAACCGCTGAAGCCGGCGCCAGGAGCTTTTGATGTCATAGCCCCACCCCTCATGATGTCATAGCCCCACCCCCCAATGCAAGTCTATGGGAAGGGGCGTGGCAGTCGTCACGCCCCCTCCCATAGACTTGCATTGAGGGGCCGGGATGTGACATCATGAGGGGGTGGGGCTGTGACATCATGAGCTGCCAGCTCCAGCATTCGGAACAGTTTGTTCCAAACGCTGAGCAGCATAGTACCCCTTTAAGTGTGCAAAAGGTCTCTTCACTCCCTGGCCACCTGATCTTATATGAGGATAGCCTGATGCCAATCCCATGCATGCTTAAACTCTTTCACTATATTTGTAGCGACCACTTCTGCATCCACTACCCTCCAAGTAAAAAATGCAGAAAAAAAAAAGTTTTGGCTCTTAAAGGGGTACTCCTCCCCTAGACATCTTATCCTCTATCCCAAGGATAGGGGATAAGATGTCTGATTGCGGGGGTCCCGCCACTGGGGCTCCCGTGATCTCGGCTGTGGCACCCCAGACATCCGGTGCACGGAGCGAACTTCACTCCGTGCCGGATGACAGAACGACCATGCCCCCTCAATGCAAGTCTATGGGAGGGGGCGTGATGGCCATCACGCCCCCTCCCATAGACTTGCATTGTGGGGGCGGGGCGGGGCAGGATGTCATACGGGGGTGAAGTCATGACGTAACGATGACGTAGTCATGACCCGACAGACTCCGAGGCTGCAGTGCTGTATAGGGAAAGGTGTTTATCATGAGAAGCTAACCTATAGTACATACACTCACATACTCTCTCACACACACACTCACACACAAATTACTATATCTGTGTTTTCCAACTGGGGTGACTCCAGCTGTTAAAAACCTACAGCTCCCAGCATGCCCAGAGAGCCGACTGCTGTCTGGGCATGCTGGGAGTTGTAGTTTTTCAACAGCTGGAGACACATTGTTGGAAAAACACTGCACTATAAAATTCACACACTGCATTTAATACACTGGCCGCACACACCCTTTTCCCATTTAAAAAAAAAAAATAAAAATCCAAACATGGGGGATCACTGAGTGTGTAAATTTCTAAACTATTATAATATAATGTTAATTAACCTGCACGGTTAATGGCGTAATTATTAAAAAAAAATACCAAAGTCCACAATTGCAAATTTGAAGTGATTTTATTTACCATAGAAAATGAATAAAAAGCGATCGAAAAATCCCATCAGAAACAAAAATGGTAGCAGTAAAAACTATAGATCAAAGCGCAAATGGTGAGCCCTCACACAGTCCAGTATATGGAAAACTTATAAAGTTATAGGGGTCAGAAGAGGATGATTTTAAGTATAGAAATTTTTGTACCAAAAGTTATTTTTAAAAAGTAGTAAAATAAAACAAAGCATATAAAAATTGGCAATTGTTGTACTTGTATGGACCTACAGAATAAAGATAATGTCATTTTTACTGAAAAGTGCACTGGGTAGAAATGGAAGCCCCCAAAAGTTGAAAAATTGTGTTTTTTTGTTTCTCTGTATATTTCATGGTGGCATGAGTAATGTGATTACAGAGTACAACTGGTGGCACAAAAAGTATACTCTCCTATGGGTCTGAAGGTTGAACATTAAAAGTATTATGACTATTAGAGATGAGCGAACTTACAGTAAATTCTATTCATCACGAACTTCTTGGCTCGGCAGGTGATGACTTATCCTGCATAAATTAGTTCAGCTTTGAGGTGCTCCCGTGGGCTGGAAAAGGAGGATAAAGTCCTAGGAGAGTCTTTCCCAGGACTGTGTCCACCTTTTCCAGCCCACCGGAGCATCTGAAGGCTGAACTAATTTATGCAGGATAAGTCATCAACTGCCGAGCCGAGAAGTTCGTGACGAATCGAATTTACTGTAAATTTGCTCATCTCTAATGGCTATAAGAAGGTGAGGAGGAAAAAAAGAAAGTCCCGATGCCCTTAAGGGGGTATAGTTCACACACACATACACTGCATTTTACACACACAGCTGTATACTTCACACAAGTGGTATCAATATCATGGTTGCAGCTGTCACAATCATGACGGACCCCCTGTGACCAGCCACAATTGCTGCCACAATACCTGGCTGATCTGTTGGCAACTGCCACTGTAAGGCTAAGTTTCTACTTGTTTTATTTTTTGGGGAAAAACGCCAAGTAAAACGCCAATTCTGCTGCATGGCGTTTTTTCGGCCAAAAAACGGTGCGGCCAGATGTTAGCTGTAAATCAATGAGAAATCGCTAAATTCTTATTTCACTTGGTGTTTTTCACTTTGGCGTTTTTTTTTTAAATCCTTTTAGCGTTTTTTCACTCTCTTTTTGGCGTTTTTCAGCTCCTTGGTGGTTTTCGCAGCATGTTGAGCCACTGGCAATTTTTTTTTTGTCAAAATCGTGGCGTTTTTCTTCCATAGAAGTCTATGGGAGTGAAAAAACGGCAAGAAAAACTATATGTGGGTTTTAACTTTGGCGATTTTGCAGGCTGTTTTTATTCTTTTTGGACTTTAGCGATCCAAAAAAGTGATGGAGATACCTTTTTTAATAAAATTTTGTAGGGTACCATTAAAAAATAAAAGATACAGTAGTGAAGGAAAAATTGTATCTAACAAAATTTATCGTTTTTATAACAACATTTTTATTGATTTTTAAAACAGGGATCAATTTATGTGGGCAGGCGGGGACCTAAAAATGTAGCCGACAACAATAAGAATTGAGTATGTGTATGTGTTTCACTTTTTTTCTTTATTATTTATATTTTTTAGGTAGTACTACTACTCCCAGCATGGAACACACTGTTCCATCATGGGAGTAGTAGTACCTGTATTAATTGACATATCGCCCGTTGCAATCCTCCTGTATAAGGTATAGATGCGGGCAGCCGCTCTTATATGGTCCCCATCACTGCCGTATATATACACCTACTCATATTTCCCGAAGAGAGCTGTGATTGGCCAGATGGTTCCAACCAATCACAGCTCTCTGTGGGAAATAGGAGTATGTGTTTATATACGTCAGTGCAGGGGACCACAGAAGAGCGGCCGGCCTCATCTATACATTATACAGGAGGATCACAGTGGGTGTCAGGAGTGAGTTCCACTGTGATCTTTCCTTAACTGCTGGTACTACTGCTCCCAACATGGAGCACACTCTTCTCCATGCTGGGAGCTGTAGTACCTACATTAACCCCTTAAGGACTGAGCCCTTTTTCACCTTAAGGACTAGGCCATTTTTTGCAATTCTGACCACTGTCACTTTAAACATTAATAACTCTGGAAAGCTTTTAGTTATCATTCTGATTCCGAGATTGTTTTTTCGTGACATATTCTACTTTAACATAGTGGTAAAATGTTGTGGTAACTTGCTTCCTTTCTTGGTGAAAAATCCCAAAATGTTATGAAAAATTAGAAAATTTTGCATTTTTCTAACTTTGAAGCTCTCTGCTTGAAAGGAAAATGGATATTCCAAATAAAAAATTTTTATTCACATTTCCAATATGTCTACTTTATGTTTGCATCATAAAATTGATGTGTTTTTACTTTTGGAAGACACCAGAGGGCTTCAAAAATCAGCAACAATTTTCCAATTTTTCACAAAATTTTGAAACTCGCTTTTTTTCAGGGACCAGTTCAGGTTTGAAGTGGATTTGAAGGGTCTTCATATTAGAAATACCCCACAAATTACACCATTATAAAAACTGCACCCCCCAAAGTATTCAAAATGACATTCAGTCAGCATTTTAACCCTTTAGGTGTTTCAAAGGAATAGCAGCAAAGTGAAGGAGAAAATTCACAATCTTCATTTTTTACACTCGCATGTTGTTGTAGACCCAATTTTTGAATTTTTACAAGGGGAAAAAAGGAGAAAATTTTTACTTGTATTTGAAACCCAATTTTTCTCGAGTAAGCACATATGTTATATGTCTATGTTAATTGTTCGGCGGGCGCAGTAGAGGGCTCAGAAGGGAAGGAGCGACAAATGGTTTTTGGGGGGCATGTCACCTTTAGGAAGCCCCTATGGTGCCAGAACAGCAAAAAAAAAACACATGGCATAACATTTTGGAAACTAGATCCCTCGGGGAACATAACAAGGGGTAAAGTGAACCTTAATACCCCACAGGTGATTCACGACTTTTGCATATGTAAAAAAAATATATTTTTTTTTACCTAAAATGCTTGGTTTCCCAAAAATTTTACATTTTTAAAAAGGGTAAAAGCAGAAAATACCCCCCAAAATTTGTAACACAATTTCTCCCGAGTGCGGCGATACCCATATGTGACCCTAAACTGTTGCCTTGAAATACGACAGGGCTCCAAAGTGAGAGCGCCATGCGCATTTGAGACCTAAATTAGGGATTGCATAGGGGTGGACATAGGGGTATTCTACGCCAGTGAGTCCCAAACTTGGTGCCTCCAGCTGTTGAATAACTCCCAACATGCCTGGACAGTCAGTGTCTGTCTGGTAATACTGGGAGTAGTTGTTTTGCAACAGCTGGAGGCTCCATTTTGGAAACCGTGGTGTACCAGACGTTTTTCATTTTTATTGGAGAGGGGGGCTGTGTAGGGGTATGTGTATGTGTAGTGTTTTTTACTTTTTATTTTATTTTGTGTTAGTGTAGTGTAGTGTTTTTAGGGTACAGTCACACGATCGGGGGTTCACAGTAGTTTCTCGCTGGCAGTTTGAGCTGCGGCAGAAAGTTTGCCGCAGCTCAAACTTGCAGCCGGATACTTACTGTAAACCTCCGCCCATGTGAGTGTACCTGTACATTCACATTGGGGAGGGGGAGAAACATCCAGCTGTTGCAAAACTACAACTCCCAGCATGTACGGTCTATCAGTGCATGCTGGGACTTGTAGTTTTGCAACAGCTGGAGTCACACTGGTTGCGAAACACCGAGTTTGGTAACAAACTCAGTGTTTTGCAACCAGTGTGTCTTCAGCTGTTGCAAAAGCTACAACCCCCAGCATATATGGACAGCGGAAGGGCATGCTGGGTCTTGTAGTTATGCAACAGCTGGAGGCATACTACTTTGGCTGGGGATGCTGGGGATTGTAGTTATGCAACAGCTGGAGACACACTGGTTTGCTACTTAATTCAGTGTTTCACAACCAGTGTGCCTTCAGCTGTTGCAAAACTACAACTCTCAGCAGTCACCGACAGCCAACGGGCATGCTGGGAGTTGTAGTTATGCAACCAGCAGATGCACCACTACAACTCCCAGCATGCACTTTAGCTGATTGTGCAAGCTGGGAGTTGTAGTTATACAACAGCTGAAGGTACACTTTTCCATAGAAAAAATGTGCCTCCAGCTGTTGCAAAACTATAAGTCCCAGCATGCCCATAAGGGCATGCTGGGAGTTGTGGTGGTCTGACTCCTGCTGTTGCATAACTACAGCTCCCAGCATGCCCTTTTTGCATGCTGAGAGCTGTTGCTAAGCAACAGCAGGAGGCTGTCACTCACCTCCTGCTGCTGCTACGGGCACAGGTCAGTCCCGCCGCCGCTCCTGGGGCCCCGATCCCAACATTGGGACCATATGCTACCATATATTTTTTGTGGGGAAGAGTTTGGGAGGAACAGGGCAATTTTTTTGCATCAGCGCTCTGTAGTTTTCAGCCACGCCCCTGCCTGCTTCTGTACGTCCATTGTCACTGATTTAAAGTGAGCAGCAGTGGCTGCCGGCTCTGAGTGATGCCCCTCCTAACATCAATCTGCGGTGCGGGAGGACATCACTAGTCAGTGCAGCTGCAGCGCTAATACGCTGAGCCCCTGCACCTGAGCCTGCCGGCCAGCTTAGTGTCAGTAAGGTGGCAGGGTGGGATTAGAAGTGGAGAAATAAAGTGGGGGGAGGATCAGAGGGGGGCAAATGATTTAGCACAGGGGGTTGGTCAAGGGGGGGGGGACCACTAATGCAGGAAGACTATTCAAGTGCATCCACTACCCTCCCAGTAAAGTAATACTTCATGTGACTACGTGGACCAAAAAAAAAAAAAGTTACGGCTCTTAAAATACAGGTATGGAAAAAAAAGTGAAAAAAGAATTGCATTCTGAACTCTAAAGTAGGCTATATGCTCAGGGGTTAATGAGACTAAAACTAATGACAAAAATGACTTGGGAACAGTCAGTGGATTTGCTTGTTTACTTTCTTATTTTCATATATTATATTTTCTGTATGTTTAAAAAAGAAATTCTTAATAGAATTTTTTTCCCTCAGATATAAATCCATATTAGAATCCATGTAACCTGTGAAATCCAACTTTGCAGACTTCTCAACATTACCAAGGTCAAAATTTTAACTGAGACCTTGTATGGAGAGTATTCTGTACAGTGAATAGGTTTTTAAACAATCTCAAGTAATGGTCCATTGGGGCTGCGGTGACTGGTTGTTGTGGAAACTAATCATGTCATTCTGCTCCTGTATACACTCCTGATTCAACCATAATAAGTCACCAATGTTGACTGACTTGTAACAAATTTTCTAAACAATTGTAGCCCTCTATACTGGGCTTAGGTATGACCTTTCATAGTGCAGCTGAAAATGTTAAATAACAAAAAGCACAATTATTTTAGTATGTAAACAATTTCATATTTCATATTAAAAAGGATTAAATAAACGTCAAGTTAGGGGCAAGATCATGCTGTCCTGTCTGAGGTGGGTTAGTGAGAAGGATATGCAGCATACACCGTAATGTAAATAGAAATCCTAGCCAATGGTTTGTGGGTAGTGCAATTGGATGGGCACAAGGAGATGTGTTAAAGGTAATGTATTACTCAGATTTTATTTTTATTTTTTTACAAAATTTAACCAGATACTAAAACATGTTCTTTTAAACAAGATAAAGGTTCCTTTACAGCAAGCCCCATGGGCATAGGCAACAATAGTCTGAAGCTCAGCTATTTACATGGATGGGAGAGGTTTCTGGTAATACTCTGCGAACATTCTGCAGGGAGGGAAAGACTGAGCTATGTGCTTTAGCTATTCATTGACATCCTTTCTGAGGATACTGTTGGAAAGGGATCTGTATAGAACAGGAGGTTTTTTCTTAGTTTAGAATTATATAGATAGTAAACAAACAAACAAAAAAACCATATTGACCATTTTCCGATGACACATTCCCTTTAACTGAGTGTCTCCTTTTGACCTTCCACCTATAACTGATATATCTCTCCCTATCCATGGAAACCATCAGAGGAAACCAAAGTGTGCTGTGTGATTATAGTATGTCCGATACCAATGCAGTACCTTGTAAGTTTCTTAGTGACACCGCGGGACACACTTGCAGCCACTGGCTAAGCAACCAACTCCTGTGTGGTCAGGAGAAGGACAGTGAGTGTCAGAGAGGCATCTGCAGGGGCCTGGATAAGGTAAGTATAGCATGTCTATCATTTGTCACCACCCCTGCCATGGAAAAATTTTTTGTTTTCCTTGGTCCATCCCCTTAACCCCTTAAGGACACATGACGTTCTCATACGTCTCCATTTCCGAGTCCTTAAGGACACATGACGTATGAGAACGTCATGTGTTTTACCGGCCCCCCGCAACCATCTGGAGCGGAGCCGGTCCCCGATGCCTGCTGAAATCGTTCAGCAGGCATCGGGGCATATCGCCCAGGGGGGTCATTATGACCCCCCATGTCGGCGATGGCCGCAGATCGCTGGACAATTCAGTCCAGCGATCTGCGGCGGATTCCGGGTCAATCGGGTCTCCAGTGACCCGGTGACCCGGAATTATTGGCTGATCGGGGCAGTCAGAGACGGCCCCGAACAGCCAGAGCCAGCAGGGGTGAGGTGGCACTGGTGCCACCTCACGATCGCCCTGATTCGTCGGCCGGATTACCGGCCGACCAATCAGGGCGCCTGCTGCGGGTGTCACTCCCGCAACCCGCTCCGCCCCTCTTCCGGAGGACGTGAGCGGGTGCGGGACGTGCACCCCGGGTGCTGGGGACCCCGATCCCTGGCGCCCCTGTTGGGATCGGGGCCCCAGGAGCAGCGGCGGCGGCGGAGACGACGAGGGACTGACCTGTGCGGCGAGGATCGTTGGAGGTGAGTGACAGCCTCCTGCTGTTGCTTAGCAACAGCTCCCAGCATGCAAAAAGGGCATGCTGGGAGCTGTAGTTATGCAACAGCAGGAGGCAGACCACCACAACTCCCAGCATGCCCTTATGGGCATGCTGGGACTTGTAGTTTTGCAACAGCTGGAGGCACATTCTTTCTATGGAAAAGTGTACCTTCAGCTGTTGTGTAACTACAACTCCCAGCTTGCACAATCAGCTAAAGTGCATGCTGGGAGTTGTAGTGGTGCATCTGGTGGTTGCATAACTACAACTCCCAGCATGCCCGTTGGCTGTCGGTGACTGCTGAGAGTTGTAGTTTTGCAACAGCTGAAGGCACACTGAGTTAAGTAGCAAACCAGTGTGTCTCCAGCTGTTGCATAACTACAATCCCCAGCATCCCCAGCTAAAGTAGTATGCCTCCAGCTGTTGCATAACTACAACACCCAGCATGCCCTTCCGCTGTCCGTACATGCTGGGGGTTGTAGCTTTTGCAACAGCTGAAGGCACACTGGTTGCAAAACACTGAGTTTGTTACCAAACTCGGTGTTTCACAACCAGTGTGCCTCCAGCTGTTGCAAAACTACAACTCCCAGCATGCACTGATAGACCGTACATGCTGGGAGTTGTAGTTTTGCAACAGCTGGATGTCCCCCCCCCCCCCCCAATGTGAACGTACAGGGTACACTCACATGGGCGGAGGATTACAGTAAGTATCCGGCTGCAAGTTTGAGCTGCGTCAAATTTCTGCCGCAGCTCAAACTGCCAGCGAGAAACTACTGTGAACCCCCCGCCCGTGCGACTGTACCCTAAAAACACTACACTACACTAACACAAAATAAAATAAAAAGTAAAAAACACTACGTATACACATACCCCTACACAGCCCCCCTCCCCAATAAAAATGAAAAACGGCTGGTACGCCACTGTTTCCAAAACGGAGCCTCCAGCTGTTGCAAAACAACTACTCCCAGTATTGCCAGATAGCCGTTGACTGTCCAGGCATGCTGGGAGTTTTACAACAGCTGGAGGCACCCTGTTTGGGAATCACTGGCGTAGAATACCCCTATGTCCACCCCTATGCAAGTCCCTAATTTAGGCCTCAAATGCGCATGGCGCTCTCACTTTGGAGCCCTGTCGTATTTCAAGGCAACAGTTTAGGGCCACATATGGGGTATCACCGTACTCGGGAGAAATTGGGCTTCAAATTTTGGGGGGTATTTTCTGCTATTACCCTTTTAAAAAATGTAAAATTTTTGGGAAAACAAGCATTTTAGGTAAAAAAATATATATATTTTTTTACATATGCAAAAGTCGTGAAACACCTGTAGGGTATTAAGGTTCAAATTACCCCTTGTTACGTTCCCCGAGGGGTCTAGTTTCCAAAATGGTATGCCATGTGTTTTTTTTTTGCTGTCCTGGCACCATAGGGGCTTCCTAAATGCGGCATGCCCCCAGAGCAAAATTCGCTTTCAAAAAGCCAAATGTGACTCCTTCTCTTCTGAGACCTGTAGTGCGCCAGCAGAGCACTTTTCACACCCATATGGGGTGTTTTCTGAATCGGGAGAAATTGGGCTTCAAATTTTGGGGGGTATTTTCTGCTATTACCCTTTTTAAAATTGTAAAAATTTTGGGAAACCAAGCATTTTAGGTAAAAATATATATATATTTTTTTACATATGCAAAAGTCGTGAAACACCTGTAGGGTATTAAGGTTCACATTACCCCTTGTTACGTTCCCCGAGGGGTCTAGTTTCCAAAATGGTATGCCATGTGTTTTTTTTTTTTGCTGTTCTGGCACCATAGGGGCTTCCTAAATGCGGCATGCCCCCAGAGCAAAATTTGCTTTCAAAAAGCCAAATGTTACTCCTTCTCTTCTGAGACCTGTAGTGCGCCAGCAGAGCACTTTTCACCCCCATGCGAGGTGTTTTCTGTATCGGGAGAAATTGGGCTTCAAATTTTGGGGGGTATTTTCTGCTATTACCCTTTTTAAAAATGTAAAATTTTTGGGAAACCAAGCATTTTAGGTAAAAAAAATATATATTTTTTTTACATATGCAAAAGTCGTGAATCACCTGTAGGGTATTAAGGTTCACTTTACCCCTTGTTACGTTCCCTTAGGAGTCTATTTTCCAAAATGGTATGCCATGTGTTTTTTTTGCTGTCCTGGCACCATAGGGGCTTCCTAAATGCGGCATGCCCCCCAAAAACCATTTGTCGCTCCTTCCCTTCTGAGCCCTCTACTGCGCCCGCCGAACAATTAACATAGACATATGAGGTATGTGCTTACTCGAGAGAAATTGGGTTTCAAATACAAGTAAAAATTTTCTCCTTTTTATCCCTTGCAAAAATTCTAAAATTGGGTCTACAAGAACATGCGAGTGTAAAAAATGAAGATTTGGAATTTTCTCCTTCACTTTGCTGCTATTCCTGTGAAACACCTAAAGGGTTAATACACTTACTTAATGTTTTTTTGAATACTTTAGGGGGTGTAGTTTTTATAATGGGGTCTTTTATGGGGTATTTCTAATATGAAGACCCACTTCAAAACTGAAATCCACTTCAAAACTGAACTGGTCCCTGAAAAATAGTGAGTTTGAAAATTTAGTGAAAAATTTCAAAATTGCTACTGAACTTTGAAGCCCTATGGTGTCTTCCAAAAGTAAAAACTCATAAATTTTATGATGCAAACATAAAGTAGACATATTGTATATGTGAACCCAAAAAAAATATATTTTGAATATCCATTTTCCTTACAAGCAGAGAGCTTCAAAGTTAGAAAAATGCAAAATTTTCATTTTTTTCATCAAATTTTGGGATTTTTCACCAAGAAAGGATGCAAGTTACCATAAAATTTTACCACTAAGTTAAAGTAGAATATGTCACGAAAAAACATTCTCGGAATCAGAATGATAACTAAAAGCATTCCAGAGTTATTAATGTTTAAAGTGACAGTGGTCAGAATTGCAAAAAACGCTCCGGTCCTTAAGGTATAAAATGGCCTGGTCCTTAAGGGGTTAAATAAAAAGGGGTCTTAGGCCTTTTCACACAATATTTTTTTTTTCACATCTATTGTTTCCACAAATAATAGACTTAATAGACTAAAATAAGAAATCATGCCATCTGAAGAGTAGAACTCCAGCACTGCAAAGGTTAAATCACATTCCCATCCCGTGAATCGAAAAATGAATAGCAATGCTTTAAAGTCCAAATGTTTCTGATTTTGAACGTCTCAAGATACTTGTGTGTTTTATAGACCTCATTTTCTAAACGCTTCAATAGTTCTATAATTCTCATTAAAAACAACCTGAATAATTCATGGTTCAGCAGACAAAACCTCAAACTGACACATTCGCTGGCTTCATCTTTCATGCATCCTACCTTAAAACACCATAACCTGTGTGAAACCGAATTGGGGGGACTTTCTGTGTGAGAGGTGAAGACACCTGTGGTAGCCTAGAACAAGCTAATGTGTTAGTCATCTTATTATATTCAGATAGGCTATAATTGGTAGCTGGTGTACATGGTGTGATTATATTAAAGCTTAACCTGATCAGATTACATTGCACTTTTGTACTAAGAATAATGAAAAGAATCAGGATTTCTGCTATTTATTGGTTGGAAAATGAAAAAAATAATAATAATAATTTAAACAGAGGAGAAATTATCTAGAAGTGTCAATCCTAACTTGCCAATAGTTAAGAGGTGACAGATTCATTCATAATTTTACAAATAAGTAAAATTTTCCCTTTTTATAATTTTTTTTGGTAATTACATTTTTAGCAAATTAATACGGTAGCAGGGACTCCTATGAAAGACAAGAGTCCTGACTCTTGTACATACATACTGAGCAGCAAGACATACATTGTATGTCTACTACTAAGTCAGCTACAAAAAAAACTATCAAACAAGCAAAAAAAAACGAAAAAAAAAAAACATGTGAATATATTTTCCAGGTAAAAGCATTACTTAGATAATTTGCCTGGGGTTCTATGACTGAGTGTGTCATATTATATGAGAAAAAATAAGATTACCAGGATTATGGAGTAAAAAGAACAGGCAACAGCCGATGTGCCTCCACAATTTGCTTCCATTGGTCATCAAGACAAGGGATTTTAAAAAGATTTTAAAGTATGTAGTTTGTGGCTAAGGTTGTACACCATCCCCAAATATATGGACAGTCTTCAAAAATATTTGTGTTTTTTTCTGTGGTCCATTCACTCTTTCAGAACTTATTATTTTTTGTTTAATGGCATCGGCTGCGCATCAATACATTACATTCTTCATTGCTGAGCATACTGAAGCTGGAAATCCTCATGAATATGTATGTATTCTGGGTGGATTAAAGGGGTACTCCGGTGAAAACCTTTTTTTCTTTTAAATCAACTGGTGGCAGAAAGTTAAACAAATTTGTAAATTACTTCTATTAAAAAATCTTAATCTTTCCAGTACTTATTAGCTGCTGAATGCTATAGAAGAAATTCCTTTATTTTTGGAACACTGATGACATCACGAGCACAGTGCTCTCTGCTGACATTTCTGTTCATTTTATCAACCATGCATAGCAGATACATAGCAGATACATAGCAGATTTATACTAAGGGCAGCATGGTGGCTCAGTGGTTAGCACTACTGCCTTGCAGTGCTGGGGACTTGGGTTCAAATCCCACTAAGGACAACAATAAATAAAGCATTATTATTATAATAACGTCAGCAGAGAGAACTGTGCTCGTGATGTCATCAGAGAGCCTTCCAAAAAGAAAATAATTTCCTCTGTAGTATTCAGCAGCTAATAAGTACAGGAAGGATTAAGATTTTTTAATAGAAGTAATTTACAAATATGTTTAACTTTCTGCCACCAGTTGATTTAAAAGAAAAAAGGTTTTCACTGGAGTACCCCTTTAATGGTACCATAGGCCCAGACTGTTCAAAAAGTGTACCAATTAAACCACTACACAGGGTATACATAATACCACTTCATCATGACAATACATTAACACCTTTATACTGTAACTGAATAAAAAACTGTATATGCAGACCAATATTTCCCCATACAGTGACTATACCAGTGACCTATACAAGCTCCATACAAGATCTTCAATTACATCTAGTGACATCTTGTCTGACTGGAGTCATTTGGCCTCATTTACTAAGAATGTCGGGTTTTTACTAGTGTGAAATGTTGCTTCAGACCTGCAGGATTCCGCTCTATTTACTATGGGGATTCACAGATTTATAAGTCGGGAACATATTCTGATCAGCTTTTTCTTGGTGGAAAATTTCAGCCATTTATTCACATCATTTTCTGTGAATTCAATAGTAGATAGGTTGGGCTGTGAAACCACACCCCTTTTTGCTCCGGCCCACCCCTTTTTGGATTTTCACAATGCTAGTTCGCAGACTGTCTCATACACTATTCACCAAAATAACTTGGAAAAACCGATTTTAGCTTGGTAAATGAGGGCTGTTCTCTTTACTTTTGCCATCCATTTGGCCTGGAGTGCCTTGAACAGTTCTTCTGTCAACAGCAGTTATCCTATGTCTCTATAGTAACACAAATAATTTAATACCCCAAACCCCTTAATAAATTCATACCCCCTAAATAAACCGGAGTAGCACTGCTGCGCTAACAAAGTTATTGTTTTCACCACAGGGTGCCTCCAGCTGTTTCACCACTACAACTTCCAGAATGCCCTGACAGCCAGTAGATGTCAGGGCAAGCTGGGAGTTGTAGTGGTGAAACAGCTTGAGGCACCCTGTATAGTGAACTAAGGGCGGAAGTGTCGGCCCCACCTGCTGGGGAAGTCTTCCTGGTAGTGACCACACTACCAGGCAGACAAAAAGCCATTTTAATATAGTAAAAAAAAAAATGTAAAGGCAGGGAGGGGGTTAGGGATAGATGGGCAATAGGCAGGGACAGAAAGAAAAAAAATGGATGGTGGGAGCTACCCTTTAAAGGAGCATTCCAGGCAAAAACTTTTTTTTTATATATCAACTGGCTCTGGAAAGTTAAACAGATTTGTAAATTACTTCTATTAAAAAATCTTAATCCTTCCAATAGTTATTAGCTTCTGAAGTTTTCTGTCTAACTGCTCAATGATGATGTCACGTCACGGGAGCTGTGCATGATGGGAGAATATCCCTTGCATGATTTGAGAATATCCCCATAGGAGCTGGACAGCTCCCGGGACGTGAGTCATCAGAAAGCAGTTAGACAAAAAACAGCAACTCAACTTCAGAAGCTAATAACTATTGGAAGGATTAAGATTTTTTAATAGATGCAATTTACAAATCTGTTTAACTCTCCAGAGCCAGTTGATATATAAAAAATTAGTTTTGCCTGGAATACCCCTATGAATAAATTAATACCTCCAGACCCTTGAATAAACCTAGAGACCCCAGATACATAAATTCAGACCTCGAGAAAAATGTATACTCCAGACTCCTATATAAATTCAGACCCTGACCCTTAAATTAACCCTCAAATAAATTTGGTATATAGGGAAATTCCCAGAATTCTCGAGCAAGGCCTGGGCATTTTATTTTACACTCATTTTTGCTGGTCTGCAGCACTGCTACCTCGAAGGTGGAGTGTCAATCAACATTTCTCTAACTTAAATAAATTCAGACAAAGACCCTAAATAAATTCAGCCCCTAGCCCCTAAATAGAGACCCCATAAAAATGTATTCCCATACTCCTAAATAATTTCATTCTTGAAAACCCCCTAAATCGATCTGCACCAAAAACGGCCGAATAAATATAAACCCTGACCTCTGAGTTCAGACCCTAAATATATTAAAAACCCAGACCCCTAAAGAAATGTCAAGCCTCATTTCTACATCCTCTACGTTTGTCAGCAGCCCCCCTCATGTACAGTCATGGCCATAAATGTCGGCACCCCTTAATTTTTTCCAGAAAATGAAGCATTTCTCACAGAAAAGGATTGCAGTAACACCTGTTTGCTATACACATGTTGATTCCCTTTGTGTGTATTGGAACTAAACCAAAAAAGGGAGGAAAAAAAAGAAATTGGACATAATGTCCCACCAAACTCCAAAAATGGTCTGGACAAAATTATTGGCACCCTTTCAAAATTGCGGAAAAATAAGATTGTTTCAAGCATGTGATGCTCCTTTAAACTCACATGGTAACAGGTGTGGGCAATATAAAAATCACACCTGAAAGCAGATAAAAAGGAGAGAAGTTCACTTCAGTCTTTGCATTGTGTGTATGTTTGTGCCACACTAAGCATGGACAACAGAAAAAGAAGAGAACTGTCTGAGGACTTAAGAACCAAAATTTGGGAAAAATATCAACAATCTCAAGGTTACAAGTTCATCTCGATTTGCCTTTGTCCACAGTGCGCTACATTATCAAGAAGTTTGCAACCCATGGCACTGTAGCTAATCTCCCTGGGACGGAAGATAAAAATTGATGAAAGGTGTCAACGCAGGATAGTCTGGATGGTGGATAAACACTCCCCAAACAAGTTCCAAAGATATTCAAGCTGTCCTGCAGGCTCAGGGAGCATCAGTGTCAGCGCAAACTATCTGGCGACATTTAAATGAAATGAAACACTATAGCAGGAGACCCAGGAGGACCCCACTGCGGACACAGAGACATAAAAAAGCAATTTTGTACATTTGTACATCTGTCCACAAGATGCTTTCCCAGAAGGATTTTGGCTCACTCAAGTTTATTTTGGCAAAATGTTCCATATTCACGCCCGCCCCCTTGTGACTTGTATTGAGGGGGTGGGCGATGACATCACATGAAGGGGCATGACATCACGAGGGGGCAGGCTTGAACACGAAAGCCCGCACACAGCATTAGGAACTAAATGTTCTGGACGCTGGGGAGCGGAGTAACCCTTTAACATGTAGCTTCTGAGCTCCAATAAAAAATTTGAAACCGGGCCCATGTCTACCATGTGCCATTCAAACTACTGTTTTCTTCTTATGGAGCCTTGTGCCCCCTCAGTCACAGAGCTCGGGTGCAAATGCTACCTCTGCACCCCCTATAAATATGCCCAGGAGAAGAAGTGCTTTAGTAGAGTGTAAGTGGCTGAAAACCGAGAGACAGAATTTCCTCTATACAGGATGGTATGCTAGGATACAGAACTTATGCAGGTCTAAGGGGACTATAAGGAACAGAAGAGGACATTGGGAGAATCTTTACTCACCAGAGAAATGGGAATATTCACTGTATTTAGGAGGCCCGAGGACTGTGCAGTTATAAGGGATTTTGTTCCCTCAACGATCATTGCCTGACAAGTCCTCTGATATAGGACCTTATTTGGAATTTCTCCAATGTACCCAGTTTTATCCAACACTCTTACTCACCTGAAAGGAGTAAGAACAACAGCAACTGGGTGGCACCTTGCCTCCTTCCATCAAAATCAGTGGTGCAGAATTTTTGGTCATCATCGCTCTTGATTTTTTTTTAGGGCCCAATTGAGTTAGAGCAGGTGTAACATGGGTCACTGCTCTCATAGATCACAGGCCACTTTAGGCAGGTGCAGGTGGTGCATTGTGTTGGAGCACAAAGGTGAACTAATGATATGTGGAAACACATGAGGTTAACCTTACTATTGTATGGGGACTCTATAATGTCCCCAACCCACACATTAGAAAACATCTGGGATGCTACGTAAGGATAACTGTTTTGTGAGAAAATTCTTAAGAGTGAAGGGGAAGAAGTCATTATAATGGTAAGTGCCAAATAGAGAAAAAATTAAGGAGAATGATTCCAAGAAGATGTAAATTGTGAGTCACTGAATGTAAGTACACTCTAATCACTTGTTTGGTGTGAATGGTCGGTGTAGAGCTGGTTTCTACCACTGGGGTAATATTGGTCTGTGAATTATTGTGTTTATTCAGTATTGTGGTAATATTAAGGTGGCAATATGTGGTCATGATGTGGCAGTATTATCAAGTAACTATATTAAGTCCTTTTGTGATGATCATAGAATAATACATATTTGTGCTCAGGGCTTGACATTTGTGCTCGTGGTTACAACGATGCATACATACCTGTATGAAAAAACATTAAACTTAACAAAGTGGTCATATTTGTGCTTATAAACGCGAACGGAGGGCACGCATTTAAAGGGCATACCCTGTAATGGATGAATTGAAAAAAAAGTAAGGGTTGGGAGGGGTCCACAAAACAGCACTTACGCCCCTCGCACAAATATAGCCTGATAGGCTTAACACGTGCTCAGGGCTTCACATTGGTACTCGTGATTACAACAATATGTACATACCTGTATTAAAAAATTAAACGTAAAAAAGCGGTAAGATTTGTGCCTATAATCGTGAACAAAGGGCACATCTTAAAAGGTCAAAAAGTTACCTGGTAGGCTGAATAATAAAAATTCATAACCATAAACCAATACCACAACAATTAACACAAAACCCATATTTAGACTCTAACGTGAGATACAGAAGTAGAATAGCTTTCCTAGTAATCAATGTCTTGTACTGAAGAGCTATGGCAGTCATGCCCTTTCTGGAAGAAACAAGCCGGCAGGAACAGGACGAGGCTGATGTACTAACTGACATACACATCTTTAACATGCATACCCATGACACCATGGCAAGAGTGAAAGCGATAGATACCTGTCAGGCATAACATGATACTTATCCAAGTCCTTGCTATTAAGAGGCAAAAATAAACTGTTAGCAAAATGACACACTAACAAAACTACATGACAGACCTTTGGTGATAATAATCTTGTAGCGTCACATCGCCTGAAAACCAAACTTCACTCAAATAAATAACTTACCTGAAGACTAAACCTTACCTTAACTGACAAGCTTCCGACTGAAAACTGATCTCAGAAGTGACGTCCTGCTGCAAATGACCGATCCCTTCATCACCATCATACCTGTAGGCATGACAGGTCTATACGTAACCCTCGTGCCTGTAGACCTGACATGTCTTTGCGTAACCATTGTGCCTGTAGACGTGACAGGTCTTTGCGTAACCATTGTGCCTGTAGACGTGACAGGTCTTTCCGTAACAATCGTGCCTGTAGACGTGACAGGTCTTTTCGTAACCATCGTGCCTGTAGACAAGACAGGTCTTTACGCAACCATCGTGCCTGTAGACAAGACAGGTCTTTCCGCAACCATCGTGCCTGTAGACAAGACATGTCTTTCAGCAACCATCGTGCCTGTAGACACTACAGGTCTTTGCATACCATCGCACCTGTACATGTGACAGGTCTTTGTGTAACCATCGAGCCAGTAGACATGACAGGTCTTTGGGTAACCCTTGTGCCTGCAGATGTGGCAGGTATGAAAGGTATATAACCACCTATGTGTAGTGAGATTGTTGCTCTGAAGATGTGTCAGTAACGACAACAACTGCAAAGTGCTTCCCCCTTGCAGACATGGCAGGTATAATGGGTATACCACCATCCATGTGACATAATGTTGTTGCTCTGAAAATGTGTCAGTAACAAGAACTACTCAGTGCATCCCCCTGCAGGCAAGGCAAGTTTGACAGGTATAGACTGCTTATGTGTTGTGATGTTATTGCTCTGAAAAGCAACTCAGTGACAATAGCTACTTAGTGCCTCCCCCCGCCCCCCCCCCCCCCCAGACGAGACAAGCATTACGGGTGTACCACCGCTTATGTGATCTTATTATTCCAAAGACCTGGCTATCTAATGTATAGATGTTATGACCCTGTCAAAAGTGTGCTAGCATCGACGTCGGTGTATGAAACTATCTATGCACAGTAAAAGTCATGGATGTATGAGTGATATGTAAGCTAAGAACCTATGTACAGTATAAATGCTGTGTGTGACTGCACAGTGTAAAGGACACATAAAATCAAAACTCACAGTTTAGTAACAAATTGCATGGAAGCTATCCAGTTATGTACCATTGAATGCAGTATGAATGCTATGGACGTATAAATCGTATAAAGCCATGAGCATATGAACCGGTATGCGTGAAAGTACCGAGAATGATATGAGCGAATATACCGTATAAACTATACTAGCGGAAGTACCGTGCATAGCTGAGTTCGTATGTATAGTATAAATGCTAAAAGCGTATGCACCGTATAAAACTATACGCGTATGTGCTTTTTTGCAGCACCAATGCTATGACCATACAAACCATGAGAGCGTATTAAAAGTATAAATGCCATAAGTGTAAGAAACAGTATAACCCCGGGACTCAGGGTTTTTCCGTTTTTTGCCCTTTCAATTTTTCCCCCTTACCTTTAAAAAATCAAGACCCTTTAAATTTTGCACCTAAAAATCCATATGATGGCTTATTTTTTGCGCCACCAATTCTACTTTGTAATGACATCAGTTATTTTACCCAAAAATCTATGGCAAAATGGAAAAAAAATTCGTTTCTACACAGTACATTTTTTTGGCAAAAATGACACCTTCTCTTTATTCTGTAGGTCCATACGATTAAAGTTATACCCTACTCATATAGGTTTGATTTTGTCGTACTTCTGAAAAAAATCTTAACTACATGCAGGAAAATGTATATGTTTAAAAGTTGCATCTTCTGAGCCCTATAACCTTTTTTATTTTTCCACATATGGGGCGGTATGAGGGCTCAATTTTTGTGCCATGATCTGAAATGTTTAGCGTTACCATTTTTGTATTATTGATTGCTTTTTATAAATTTTTTCGTTATATAAAAAGTGAAAAAAATTACGCAATTTTGGACTTTTGAATTTTTTTGCGCGTACGCCATTGACCATACGGTTTAATTAATTATATATTTTTATAAATCGGACATTTCTGCACGCGGCAATACCACATATGTTTATTTTTACAGTTTTTTTTTTTAAATGGGAAAAAGGGGGGTGATTCAAACTTTTATTAGGGAAGGGGTTAAATGATCTTAAAGGAGAACTCCGGAACATAAAAATTGTCCCCCATAGTGCTGGCAGTAAAAAAATAAAGATGTACATACCTTCCTTCGCTCACCCGGGGCCTTCGGTAACCGGCTCTGGCCTCTGCAGTGATCCACTTCCTGGTTGTCGGTGGTCGGAGTGTCTTACTGCGCTCAGCCAATCACCGGCCGCAGCGAAGTCCCGACTCGGCCGGCGATAGGCTGAGCGGCAGTGTGACATTTTCGGCCCCGGCAGCAGGTGCCGGTGTAGTGAAGGATTTTGTGTCCTGAAGCGTTTTCACACTGCCGCTCAGCCTATCGCCGGTCGAGTCTGACTTCTCTGCGGCTGGTGATTGGCTGAACGCAGTATGATTCATCCGACCACCGGCAAGCAGGAAGTGGATCACGGCGGAGACCAGAGCCGGTTACCGGAGCCCCCGGGGGAGCGGAGGAAGGTATGTGCATCTTTTTTTTTTTTACTGCCGGCAGTATGGGCGACAAGTTTTATATTCCGGAGTTCTCCTTTAATGATCCGGCTGCAACCTCAGTACAGAGTCAGGGATACCAATAACTGTGTAGGTGATGTACGGCCCGCATTCCACCGTGAGGCAGCTGGCGGTGCTGCGCAAGACGGGGAGTCCGCACCACCTCCAGCGACGACTCAACTTACCCACATGCTACTGCTGCTCGCGGACCCAGACACCGCTGTGGCAGTGCCTGTCCATGCAGGTCCATGCAGTGCCTGTCCATGCACTACCTAAGGTAGGCTCCTGCAGTGAGCAGCTACCCTAGCGCCGCTGGAATTTTCGGCGGGAGATTCAAAACACCCATCCGCAAAACGGCACATATTCCCCGCCAGTAGGTGCAGGGGTGTTACATACCTCTGCCCCCTTCACACCACTCCTTAAAGTCCCACTTAGAAGTACAGGGGGGCAGAAGATATCAATGCCCCTCACACAAATACAGCCTGATAGGCTTAACACATATAATATATATATAATATGTTATCATTTGTTTTTTGTATATTGGTGGTATTAGAAATTTTAGCCTTGCTATACTTGGTTGAGTTCGGTAAAAGCATGGTGTTAATATTTGGCCCTGTGCTCATATTACTTAGTAAATGTATAACTATTATTTTCTGTACACTATTATGCATAGGAAATTGACCTATCATATAGCTATATTGTCTTTGGTGTATTTATATTTTTTTCATAATTGTTTATGGAGTAGGAGGGGGCCATTCCTTGGGGCTTTTGTCCCAGATCTTTGAACACTCTAGCAATTCCCCTATATTATAAACTGGGTAGTTTATCATATGTCACCTAGCTGGCTAAGATTGCCGGTGTCCCCATCTTCTCCTTACCTACTTCCTCAATAATGTTGCAACAACCCACCCATCATCTTTCTGCCTGTGTGAGTGCAAACTCTGTACAGAATCTTGTAATTTGCCTTGGTCCTACATAGTTTCACTGGAACTATGTATTGTTGGCCTATATATAGGATAGACCATCAAATACTGAACATTTAGGGTGCCCACCACAATAAAGGGTCCATTGCATTCCTGTGATTTCTGCATCCCTTCATTGTTTATGAAAGTACACCCATGTACATATGGTTGTAGGTGTGCTTGGCACTGCAGTTTCATCTTGTTCACCCATGAAAAACACATACCTGAAAAAAGAGGGAGCAAGGTAGAAAAATGCCTCCCAACTAGCACAGAGGACTGATAAAGTCTGGTGGTAAGACCCACAAATCAGGTCGTGAGAGACACCATGACTAGCCAGAAGGGAAGTTAGAACGGCAACCTTATTGTATGCAATAAGATTGGGGTGGGGGGGGGGGGGGGGAATAAAGGCAACGTATCACCCTCCCCCCGCCAGCATAATGTCATAAGGGGAGTGGGAATTAATTTTTTTTTTACTTTAACTTACAACAGGTCCTTAAAAAAATGCTGTATAGAGTACTTTAATTAATAAGTTTAAAATAAAAGAATATTATATTATAAAACATTTTACATGAATTGTCAATTATAATACACAGTACAATTGGGTGAAGACATTAAATCTACATGTATTAACCCCTTGTTGAAGGACCTACAAGTATATTATATTATTGTCTCTAATAAATACATCTTTTACTAACATGGTCACATTCCTGCCTTTTACACAAAGTACTCTTCTGTTTGCATTTTCTGACAAAACAATCCACCGGGGCCTCCGATTATGGTGAATTACCCTCATACAACACTAAAAAGAATGTAGCCCTCTGAGGCAACCCCGAGAATATATTTTATACAATTCTAAAGCCATTGCTTTTCTTTCATGTCAGATTTAGTCAGACCTATGGGGAGGATTGTGAGTATCAGAATAACTATTTACTTCCTAGAAGAGCATTATTCTGTGAACAAAGGAGCTGAAGTGTTTAAGCATTTATATCTCCTCTTAGAATAACCTCTGTTCTGATTTTTTTAACTCAAGCCAGCAAGTCGCCTTCATATTTCAGAGAAGGCAAGAAAGAGTGCATGTGTTATCTCTGAAGGTGGCACGCTGATACTATCAGAACTATTGAGATATACTCAAGATGGGAATAAAAAAACTAGAAATCAGATTATTTTACTAAGATTTTCTGGGCTTTGTAAAACTTGGACAGTGGCAGGAAATGGCATATAAAAAAGAAACTACTATACTCTACTAAAAATAACTATGGACACCTATTCCAGATCTCAAGTACTACTTGTTCTACTAGTGATTCCGGATGCCCCATTCATCATTATCGATAGATCCAGGCCTAAAACACCAGGTCAATATAGGTCCTGGCCTAAAAGTAGATTTTTCTATTTTTACCCCTCTAAACTTTTTAATTTTTTCGCTGTACCTTATTACGGAAGTGTGGATGCCTAAGAGTAAGTGATGTAATGTATAAACAGTAAAATGCTTTTATATTAGATAACCACTTTTTTACTTTGTTTGCAGTCTATTTTTTGCTTAAATTTTTTTAATTACATTTATTGAAGAAAATAGGTATATAGTGGGATCAGGTTGGGGACAGGGGGGGGGACAAAAGTTTTGTAGTAGAGATGAGGCTGTACTGTTTCACTTTGATTAATTAAAAACCCTACAGCCCGACGATATACCTGCTTTCTACTCACACCCATATAAAATCCATAAGCAATCCATAATAAAATTAATTACTGATTCCAGACCAATTTCCTGGTCAAATTAGAAGGGCTTTCCCAATGCCTTGCCACTGCTGCTGTGAGAGCGTGCCCGGTCCCCACTGTTCACTTTTTCCTTTGACATTGGCAACATGTAAGAATTAGAAACACTTTAGCCCAGGCATAGGCAAATTCTGCTTTAAGTCTTTTGAGCAGAGCTTTTGCTTTAGGAACCAAATACTTTATTGAACTGTAATAGGCTTTATAAAGGTATGTTCATGTAAAGGAAGAAGACAATCAATCATCTTCATAACCGTAAAACAACCAGTCTGAACAATCTTTGTTTACATAGTCATTTAACATGCAGAGGTGGAAAAGGGGAACAAATATTCCAGTTATGAAGCGATCAACCATTTTTTTTTTTAACATGTATTAATACTTAATGGGGAATTCCATTAATAGTGAATGTTGTGTTCTTTAAAGGGGTATTCCGGGCAAAATTTTTTATCCCCTATCCAAAGGATAGGGGATAAGATGTCTGATCGCGGGGGGCCTGCCGCTGGGACCCCCTGGGATCTGCCTGCAGCACCCGCATGCTGCGTCTCCAGTTTCAGAAACCTCAAGTTTCCCAGACAGGGACGGGATGTCACACCACGCACCCTCAATTCATGTGATGGGTCCCAGCAGCCCCCCCCCCCGATCAAACATCTTATCCCCTATTCTTTGGATAGGGGATAAAATGTTTTTACCCGGAATACCCCTTTAAGTGTTCCTAGAAGGAACCATAGGTGTCATCTCTGTTATAAAGTGGTTCTGCAGGTGGTGACCACAGACCACTTCTCAGTTCTTCATATGCTTCCTGGCTGATGTTTTGGTGACTTTTGAATAGGGATCGACCAATATCGATTTTTTTAGGGCCGATACCGATAATCTGCGACCTTTCAGGCCGATAGCCGATAACTTATACCGAAAAATCTGTATAAATTATCGGCTATCCCCCGGCCCCGCAGATAAATGATTTAAAGCGGGCTCTTTATATCAATGAACTGCAGTGACTTTTGTTGGGCCAGAGACCGCTGCCGCCGCCCGCTTCTCTCCCCCTGGCTGTCCTGGGGTCCTCCCTTGTCCAACCACCACTGCCCCATTGCCTCCCCCATCCCCGGCTCCATTCTGGCTCCAGCGGCGTCCTGAGCTGTCACTGTGCGCACTGACAGTGACGTCGCATTAAGGACGTCACTCGTCATTGCAAGGTAAGGTAATTGCTGATACCGATAATGTCCAAAATCGTGAATATCGGCCGATAATATCGGCCAAATTGATAATCAGTCGATCCCTACTTTTGAATGCTGGTGGTGCTTTCACTCTAGTAGTACACAAAATTATTAGTAGGCTCAACCTCAAAGTAACCACCATTGTGCCACCAATGCCTTAAAATAGCATCTACAAATCAGCCAAGAAAAAAAGCAAGGCAAAAAAGTGGGTGCACACCACATATATTACAAGAAATATTTTTATTAAGGTCACAAAAAATAGCTTTACACAATTAAAACCACTTAAAAAAGAGGGGGCCCAAAAGGACACATAGATAACCCTCAGCCATGGAGAGGGACCCCAAAACCCTGGAGCTCCCCCCAAGGGACAACCGTCTAATCTCAATAGTATATAATATAACAACTCTCTCAAGACTCACAGCCCCTATGTAAAGTGCATAAATAACATCCAAAGAATTGGGAACTAACAGCTATATAATCATATATAAATACAAGTCTAGGCTAAAGTGCATAGTCCAAAACAAGGTATACATCAATGCTCACATGAACATAAAACAATGTATAAATAGCTGCTACAAAATAATACAACAATATACAAAAAGATATGTGTACACAGTCAAGAGAGATAGTGTAAATACGTCACGCTGTCATATTGAGAACGGGTGTCCCCTCATAAGGTCCCCGAGCGTTCCGTCACTAGCAGTGACTTCCTCAGGGGCGCAACTCAAGTAGTAGCATGAGAGGGAATCTACAACTCGCACAAGTGGCTCAGGTAGTGCAACTCATCCAGGATGGCACATCAATGCGAGCTGTGGCAAGAAGTTTTGCTGCGTATGTCAGCGTAGTGTTCAGAGCATGGAGGCGCTACCAGGAGACAGGCCAAGATGATCAGGAGATGCCAAGGAGGCCGTAGAAGGGCAACAACCCAGCAGCAGGACCGCTACCTCCACTTTTGTGCAAGGAGGAGCAGGAGGGGCACTGCCAGAGCCCTGCAAAATGACCTCCAGCAGGTCACAAATGTGTATGTGTCCACTCAAACGGTCAGAAACAGACTCCATGAGGGTGGTATGAGGGCCTGAAGTCCATACATGGGGGTTGTGCTTACAGCCCAACACCATGCAGGATGTTTTGAATTTGCTAGAGAACACCAAGATTGGCAAATTCTCCATTGGCGCCCTGTGCTCTTCACAGATGAAAGCAGGTTCACACTGAGCACGTGACAGACATGACAGAGTCTGGAGATGCCGTGGAGAACATTCTGCTGTCTGCAACATCCTCCAGCATGATTGGTTTGGCGGTGGGCCACACACACTACTAAGCCTCATTTTGACTTGTTTTAAGGACATTACATCAAAGTTGGATCAGCCTGTAGTGTGGTTTTCCACTTAGATTTTGAGTGTGACTCCATATCCAGACCTCCATGGGTTGATAAATTTGATTTCCATTGATCATTTTTGTGTGATTTTGTTGTCAGCACATTCAACTATGTAAAGACGAAAGTATTTCATACGATTAGTTCATTCATTCAGATCTAAGATGTGTTATCTTAGTGTTACCTTTATTTGTTTGAGCAGTGTATGTTTGTAGGGGATAAGGAACTGAGCGGTCACTCTCAGGGATAATATAAATAGGGCTATAAAGCTATAATATGTGAATAACTGTGTCAGTTTATTGAGTTAAAAGGGGTACAACATATTTTTAAATTAACTGGTGCCAGAATGTAACGGATTTGTAAATTGCTCCTATTAAAAAGTTGAGCACCCCTTTAAAATCAGATCATGGCCACAGCTGTATATGTAGTGTATTGATTTACAAGGACAATTTGTAAAGAAAATATCTGTTTTTCTTAGTTATAGATGTTTTGCAGAGTTTTGTGTATAACATAAAATTTGACTTGGTTCCCTCCAATGTAATCCTTTTACATAAGATATTTAAAAGAAGTCAAGAGCTTTGTTCAATTCCTTCAGGAGCAAGGTAAGGCGAAGGTCACATCACAACTGAAATAGCGTGGCCTTTTTTACTGGAACATATTGCAAGAGAGGATTTTATTTAGGTATCAGTCATGCCTCGTGTGCTGTAAAGAGGATCATATAAACATGGCAACAGAGTGAACAAATCATTTAAGTTCTGTATACATCTTGACCTACAAATCTGTGTACAAGTGTAAATGACTCTCTAAACTGTTATGCCTAAACTTTTTAATGTTATGGCTTGTTTGCTTTTGGAACCCGCACCCTGCAGGTAACATAGACCACCAGGTCTGGCGGTGCTGCTGTCACTTGCTTTGTAGGTAAATTCTCCTGGTATTAAAAGCTTTATTACTGTCATATAAGTAAAGTGACATTGTGTAATAGAGACCTACAAGTCCTATAAAACGCCCAAGGTAGGAAGTGTGACCAATAGTCTGCTAGTGCAGGTGTAACAGAGCAGTGGCAATGTCCGCCACAGGGCCGAGACTGTCAGCAGGACTGCTAGAAAAGTGATTGCCTTCAGTGAGAGAAAGTGTTCAACTGTAAAAGGCCTAATGTGGAAGCTTATGATGAAAATGCAGTATAGGTTGAAATATCAGCAACAGCTGCAGATGTATTAAATGGTCGAGGAAATGTATTTCACTGACAGCAGATGGTGTCATGTTAACTGTTTATTAATGTGTATTGTGGTTCTTCCCGAGTGATCTTTCTCCATATTCATGAGATATACCTGATGTTTACTGTATTTCTCAAGTAAACACTTCAGGGAGAATTTCTTTATTCTCTACTTCAGCACAGAGTGCAAAAATGTAGCAACATTTTTGAGCAAGCTCTGTGTAGTGCAAACTTGAAATATTTTTAGAAAAAAATACCTGGCATGCAGAACAAATTGCAATTTTTCCACTCTGCACTGGTGCAGTAAATAATACTAAACCTTCCCTCATAAT